>NW_007731447.1:63997-147680 GCF_000696425.1 Galeopterus variegatus | reverse complement strand
TGCTTAAAAAGACCCTGGCACCTTCTCTCTCTCTCTTACTTCCTCTTGCCATGTGATCTGCTTGTACCCACCAGCTGCCTGCCACTTTCCACCACGCATAGAAGCAACCTGAGAACCATGCCAAATGCAGCTGTCCCAGAATCGTAAGCCAAATAAACCTCTTTCCTTTATAAATTACCCAGTCTCAGGTATTTCTGTTATAGCAGCACAAAACGGACTAAAACACTTGCCAACACTTTATTTTAGCCAAGACCCATTTCATACTTAAGACCTCCAGAACTGTAATACAACAAATTTGGGTTGTAAGATGATAAATCACTACTAACACTACTAAGCCTGTGGTGGTTTCTTCTAGCAGAAACAGGAAAGAAATACATGAGGCAAATGCCATTTTCTGCCATAAATACTGTATGTGCACAGGTGATTAAAATGCGTCTGAAAGGAAACATCGTGCAGCCCACCCCTCTCTGAGCAGATGGATGCTGAGGCCTCCTCTGGTCTACAGCATCTGGGACGGGGAGGACCTCACTGACACGTTCTGACCAAGAAGTAGGGCTATTAGCCAATGCCAGAGCTCAGACTGGAACCCAGGATTCCACACATCCCATCAGAGTTCTTTCTAATACAGGCTTGTGATATAAAGCTCATGAAATGGGGGGAACAACTTTCTTTTATGTGGAAGGCCCTGTGAAACTTGGTCTGTTTCAGAAGCATGTATTACTGTAAATGGATAAGCCACATTCTCAAAGCTACTAGGAAAACAAACTGCTCAGGTTTAATGATTGCACCTAAACATTTAGCTACTGTAAGTGTTTTAAAGGACAAATTAAATAGACAATAAGGAATGATCCATATCTGAATCTAATACTTGTAAGCGAGACTACTTGGTTTTGCTGATCTTTCCTCTTTCAAATGTTTCATACAGAAGACCTTGCTAACAATTCCTTAACTAATTTATAAATCTGCCAGTAAATGTTGGAGTATTAGACTATTTCAAAAACTGGTATTTCAATTTCATGCTTTAAGTGGTTCTGTGAACCTAAAAGAATTCTACTGAAATCTATTTCAACCATAAAACACTTTTCTGCAAACGTGCTAATACTCATTCTTGTTTGTGGGCTGCACACTGCACACATTTCCTATTTCTCTCGGGTATCCCCTGCTTTCACTTTAACGGCCACCGATGGCTACGTCCTCCAGTCACAGGTGTATATACTCTAATAAAGTCCCACATTTTAAGAGTTTTCCCTTTATATAGTCCTGTTTTTGCCTAATGCCCCGAAATGCCACAAGAGGTGTCCGAATGACTGACACCACAAATCTGCATTATGTAGAAAGGGCTGCAAGTGATGAGATGCTAGTTAGCTTGTTTTGAAACTTTTGAATATTATTCCTTTCAGAAAAGCAGGATAAGCTTTGCTACATCATCAGAAACAGATCAGAAAGTGCTACAGTTTGAGCAGCCCTGATCCGAAAAAGCGAAATCAGAAATGCTCCAAAATCTGAAACTTTCTGAGCATCAACATGATGCTCAAAAGAAATACTCATTAGAGCATTTCAGATTTCAGATATTTGGATTAGGGATAGTCAACCAGAATGTATTCTGCAAATTTTCTAAAATCCCCAAAAATCTGAAATTTGAAACAGTTCTGTTACCAAGCATCTTGGATAAGGGATACTCTACCAGTATGATTATATTTAGGGAAAAAAAACAAACAAAAAAAACACCTGTTACATTATCAAAAACATGATTCCAAATTATTTGAAGGGCTGTCCCAAGAAGGGAGGTTATTCTATTTCCTTCCAGAAGGCAGAGCTAAGGCCATTCAGCGAGGACTCAAGAAAGGTAGACTTCAATTTAATACCTGCATGAATCTGTTTTGAAGCTGTGGGACTTGGAGCATGTCAGTGAACCCCTGGAGCAAAGACATTCTCCTCAGCTGAAAAATAGGGATAACGGAATACCACCTCACCCCTAATCCTCGTGGTGAGGATTAAATGCAGCAATGTCTGAGGAAGAATTTTGCAAAGTGTTTCAAATACTCATAGCTTTAAAAAATACACTTAATCTTTTAAGAGTCCTATTCTGATTTTTTAAAAATGGTTAATTTTAGTTTACTGCTGTACCTATTTAGCATTCTTAGGATGCACATATATAAACAATGTAATTTCCAACTGGCAATATTATTTGAATAATTAAAAAATTCTTACCTAATGAGACATGAAGTACAGCTTAACTTGAATCAATATCATACCCTCCTTTGCTATCAAAGTTTTGAGTTTACTCACGCTGGCGCTTTTGTAAAAGATGTCCATATAAACAGTGTGACTCTTACAATCTGCACTGTTACTGCACTTAAAGGCTCAATACTGATGGAATTCTGGGAGAGCCCTACAAGGTTGCTAGAAAAATAAAGGGCATGTAAAGTAGCTCCAGGGAAGGAATAGAACATAGGCTTCACGCACATTTCAAACACGTACACAGTTATATCTCTGAAAAACAGTGTTAGGTTTTAGTTAATACATTTATTACAGCAGGTCTTTAGTCATTATTGCCATGACAAAGTTTTCATGAAATTTCACAAAATCTTTTAAGCTATTAGTATTAGATTTTTTTTTAATGGAGTGACACTTTGTTAATTTATGAAATATTTACAGCGTTTACAAAAAGCAAAAAAATATCTAATAAAATTTCTTATACTTACAAAATTCATACATTATACTACTGCATTTGAGATGTCTTATTTGGTAGACCAATTAAGCTATGACATAAAATAATTTACAAAGATATATTTAATCTCTCTTAATTCATTGAAAACAAAAACCATATTAGCTATAAATAGTTCTTTACAAGTCATTGTAAAACACACTGTTTTAACTCTAGCCTTAGCTTTTTACAAATATACTTACTAAATGAATTAGTTCAAATATCAAATAGAACTGTGCATTTAAAATGTCACTGAACACTACAAAACAAAACAAAGTAACCTGAAAACGCAAACTGTCCGGTACTTCAAGTAAAAATTTGTAGAACCAGTTTTTATGCACGCTTCTGGAGGAGGGGAAGCCAACACCATTTAAATTGAATTTCATAAACAATACTTTCAAGAATACGCTCAACAAATGTACATCTGGGGCATTTATGTCAGAGGAAGATGCTCTAGCAAAAGCTCATACATCCAAGATGGTAACCTTACATTTTGGCAGATAAGCTGGGTCAACTAGAGCAACGTTTGCGAAAACATTCACCTAAGCAGCATAATGCACCTGACATCCTTAAACAAGGCTATATATGGGGTTTGCCACAACCTGAAAATGATTCAGGATTTCAGGCAAGCTCATGAAAGAATTTAGAAAAACAAATGGGCAAAGTTAAAAAAAAAAAAATACAAACCATATTTAACTGGGCCCCACCAGTTTTTTAATAAAAAAATATGCTTCTCTTGAAAATCAGGGGATAACATTTTATATTCCAAAATTTCAAAATAATGGAAAGCTCATCCATACAGCTATTTTTCCTTAAGTCACCACTCATGATGGTATAAAAGTTGGCAATTATTTAAACACCTTGCTTGTGGATAATGCCTAGGAAGCTGAGCTCGATTTGGTTTTGGCAGTAACACATGTCTTTCACATTTGGATTCATTTTAGATAATCCAAAAGCAACTATTATAAGCAGCTTGAGGAAAATCCAATTCACACACAGATTTTTACCCTCTAATTTAAAATAACGTTGCTTCAATTAAGCCCACAAAATCCATACTGCATACATAGTATTTATATAAAGGTAAATTAAAGTTAAATTTTATCTTCCCAAAACTGCTTTTTAAAGGTGTCAGGATTTTCCAAAACCTCACCTTGGCTCCTTTCTTCTGATTGCCGTGTGGACACTGTGGTTTTCTTGTAATATGCATTCTAGAAGGCACATATTCAAGAGTTTAAGATTATGTTAGTTCAAGTTCTACCTGGAGGAAAATATTTTAATCTACTTTGTACAGATGCCCAAAATGCAAGTCAACTATTTCCTTTATTCAGAGCTCTAGTGCAGTGCCAGGGTGCCCTCTCAGAAGTGAGTGTGCACATGGGGCATCATCTGGGAGGGACTGGAAGGAGAGGTCGGGGGCTCAGAGAGCTTGGCCGAGTTGGCGAGCTGCAGTTCCTCAAGGCGCTTTATGTATTCGTCGCGCAAGGCCAGGAGCTCCATGTAACGCTGTTCCACAGGGTTCGGCTGCTGGAGAGAACCACAGACACAGGTCACTATGCTTCATGCTGGCCACACTGCAAGGACCCACCTGCGCCACACGTTGTGCTGCAGCTGCTGCTTTCTGAGTAAACCCCTTATCAAGGTTTCACGTTCACAGTCACTTCCCTCACATACTGCATCCCCTCCACATGCAGACAGGCACACAGAGCACTAAGCAGCTGTTCACTGCTGAGTCATAACACACACTTCCTCACACGCGTCCCCATCTCTTAAAAGTGTATCAACCTAGGCACAGCTCCAGTGTCCTCTGTCGCCCAGCCCACTGCCCTCTGTTGATCTGAGGGACAATAACTCTTCTCAAGTTGGCACGGAGCCTTCTTTCCTGTACAGATTTGTGACACTTTTCCTATGTGAGTATCATCTCCCCATCCATTCCCATGCTGATGGGTAATCAGTGATTGCCAGGGCTCCTCAGTAGTCCACACAATGCTCTACTGATATCTTTGTACACATCTCCTCGTGCACACCCACCGGTGTTTCTCTAAGGACTTTTCCTAGGGGCAGAACCGCTGAGAAGTAGGGTATGGTCTCTTTGACTTCACTAGATGCTGCCAAGTTGCTCTCGGAGCTGGCGATATCACCTCATGCTGCTGCTAGTGATGCCTGGTAGTTCCTGATGCTCTGCATCCTCACCAGAATTTGGGAACGTAAGATAATGATGATGATGTTTTTTGTCAATTTGAGGGCTATTACATGGTTTGTCATGGTAGCTCTAGTTTGCATTGCTCTGCTCGAACACCTTTTCATGTGCTTGTTGCTCATGTTAATACAGGGCTGAGAGCAGAGGCTCTGATTCCCTCCAGCCTGAGTGCAAATCCTGGGTTAGCCCCTTACCAGCTGTGTGACAACCTTCTGTGTGCCTCTGTTTCCCTATCTGTAAAATGGGAATCAAAATGGCATATACCTCACAGCACTGTTGTCAGAGTGAAATGAGTTAACACTTCTGTTTTGCTACAATGTTGATTTCTTTGAGAGGCAAATAGGGGATTGATGTCAGTATAAAGGCAGAAGTCATGCTGTATGCGTGATTCTCCCCAGCATGTTAAGTTTTTAAACTTTTACAGTACACAAACCTTAAAATGTTCAGCTCAATGAATATTTACATGTGTATACACTTCATCACCTAGGTGAAGACATACTCCAGAACAGCCCCCCAGAAAGTCAATGTTTTGAAGTGATCAGGGGCAAGCTTTCTAGAAAGTTCTAGCAATGTATGAAGACCTTAAGAGAAAAGTTGAAAGTCTACAGAAGTGCCTTCCTCTAGCTCATATAGTGGCTTCTAGAACCATCCTGCTTTCTGCTGCATTAAGCTATTTGCTGAAGCTGTGAGCAGCAGCAAGGAAGCAGATCTGATCTGTAATGCTGAGAAAAAGGTCTCTGTTCTAAATAGATACCCCCCAGGACCTGCATCCCAGAGGACGGAGCATAAACTCTGGGGTTTAATACTATGTATTTCTTTCCTGTGGCTGCCCTAACAAATTAGCACAAACTTGAACTACAACTGCAAAGACCCTTTTTCCAAATAAGGTCTTTCATTAGTGCTCTGGTTACAAAGGTCCCTAGGTCTGCAGAGGTCTGCTCCTAATCCTATTCTTCCTGTAATCACTTTTTAGCGGGTGACTTTGTAGTGGGAGGTTTTGTAGAAACACATATAGTGTTAGAGCAGGAATGCTTGGTAGACCACCTAACACCACTGAGTGCTGTGTGCTGTTTGCTAATATCCTTTGCCCATTTTTCTCTTTATGTGTTTGACTGAGGGCCAGACACTGTTCTAGGTGCTCAGGATCCATCAGTGACAAAAAGAGGCTCAAATACCCATTTTCATGGTGCTTATCTTCCAGCAGGGGGAGGCAGGCAAACCACGAACATAACAAGGCTGTGAGTTACACAGAACGTTTGAAGGTGATCAGTACTATGGGAAAGTGGAGCAGGGTAGGAGGGATGGGGACCAGCGGAGTGCCAGTTACACTCTAATCTGGGTGGTTGGAGTGAGCTGCACCAAAGAGGTGACTTTTAGAGAAAAGTCTGAGGGAGATGAAGGGGGGAACCAAGTGGAGACTTGAGCGTCTGAGGAAGAAGAGAGAAGCCAGCATGGCTGAAGCAGAGTGTAGGAGGAAAAGGTGTTGGTGAGGAAGCCAGGAGGTCCAAGAGGTGAGTGGTGTGGCAGGGGTCACATAAAGTCTCACAGGCACTGGAAAAATGGGGCCTTCACTCTGAGTGAGGTGAGCAGCCACCTGGCCAGTTTTGTGTACAGGAGTAGTGTGATCTGATGTCTGCTTTACAAGGATCTCTTTGGCTGCCATGTTGAGAACAGACTGGAAGGAAGCAAGGGTAGCATCAGGAGTTCAGCCAGAAGGCTCCTGCCACCATCCACGGAAGAGGGCAGGCAGCCTGCACCATGGTGGTGACAGGGGCTCACTGGGAAGTGTTTAGACTCTGTATCTGTTTTGAAGGCAGAGCCCAACAGGCCCTCCTGACAGACTGGATGTGGGTATGAGAGAGAGAGGAGTCAAGGATGAGTCTAAAATTTCTGGCCAGAGCGACTAGGATGGAGTTGGTGTGAAGTGAAATGGGGAAGACAGCAGAAGGCGTTTTTAGGGGAACATTAGGAGTTCTGTTTGGACATGTTCAGTTTGATTTGCAGTCCCAGCATCACTTCCTGAACTGTCCATTCTTTTCCCTACGTGTTGTGATGCTGCCTTCTTACTATGCCAAGTCTCCACATCTATATGGGTCTGTTTCTGAACTCTATTCTGTTCCAAATAAGTCTCGATATATAGTAGGGCAAGTTCTTTCTCAACATTCTCTTTCGGGGCTGGCCCGGTGGTGCACTGCTACAGTGCCCCGCTTGGGAGTGTGGCGGCGCTCCCTCGGAGGGTTCAGATCCCACATACAGACTGGTTCCCGCTCACTGGCTAAGCGAGGTGCGGGCGCAGCACCGAGGGTTGCGATCTGTTGCCGGACACGAAAAAAAGACAAAATAAGGAAAAAAAAAAAAAAAACATTCTCTTTCAAAATTTTCTTGGCTATTTTGAAAACCTCCCTTTTTCATATGAATATTAGAATTTAGAATTAGAATATAGAAAAAGCTTGAATATTAAAATCAGCACGTGCAATTGGACAAGAAAAAGAAATCAGAAGTAACAGAATCATTTTTGCAGATGGCATGACTGTATAATTAGAAAACTCGAGAGAGTAAACAGAAAAACTATCAGAAATGAAAATTCAGTCAAATAATGAGTACAAAATATATAGAAGTCATTAACCTATAGACAAACAAAAACCACTTAGAGAATATAATAGAAGAAAAGAGTCCATTTGTGATAGGATACAAAGGCAAAATAACAAGAAATGAAATTTAAACTCAAGCGACTTTAAATATTACACTTCGACTTCTCACTTGGAAAATGAATTTTGAAGTAAAGTACATGTCAGCTCAGCATAGAAGACAGGAAATCAGCTAGTTGTGGAACTGTTTTAAGCTTCAAAAGACTTTCATATTCACATTCCTCTTAAACTTTCTATCAGAAATGAACAATGCTGTACAGGCCGGCCTATTACTATCTGACTGTCCTTGTTCTCCTCCTTTACTTAGTTACCACTATGCAACATTTGAACGTGTCCAACGTAACCCTGATTAACCGCTACATGGAGTATGTACAGATGGTTCTCAGATGTCTGAAGCTCACTGGCAGCCAAAGTTCCCACTCAGGTTTACAATGTGACTAATTTATGCTTTCACTTTTGGCATGAGTAACTTCCTTATGTTAAATAAAAGTACCAAATCTGCTTATTGATGGCTCATCAAATATAAGCGTTGGTCTTTCCATAAACTCTGCTGAGTTTTTATGTCCCAGCAAAGGCTGGAGGCTTTTGCTTTTAAAAGCACACTAACCCTGCCTTCTTTGAGGTTAACAGCTCATTATGGGGAGGAGCTGTATATTCTTTTGTATCTTTCAACGTTGACAGTATACCCTAGTGTTGTGAATACTGTAAGTTCACAGTAATTGTTTGTACACCTCTGAGTCGCACAACTGAATAACAACTTAACTTTTAAGTGGTTAAGTACATTCTTTTAGGTTTAGTTATACAATTTTAAAAGTCCTGTATGATTTGATTTTAATCTACTCTTTTTTCTGTATGAAATCATGTTCTACATAAGCAGATCTTTAAGAAAATGTAACATGCTTAATTCACACCTTTTTTATCACATTTATCCCTGTGCAGTATAATCATCGGCTTATGTTCCTGGCTGCCCCCGCCAGCCTGGGAGCTGCTTGTGGGCAGATACCACCTTTTCTTAATCTCTGTGTCCTCCCAGTATGTGATGCGTGGGAATGCTCAATACTTGGTAGAGGAAAATACAAAGTGCTCAGGGATATACAGGGGTGTGTAGGACACTTCACATTCAGGAATCTCCATCAAAAGGATAAATTATTTTCTTTTTTGAGTAAATACCAATGTATTATAATATAGGCCAATTACTATCTCAGAGAATGAGCATTCCTATCTGGCCCAGTTCCATTTTGCTAAACTCTATCAGAATAAGGGGGATAAATATATTATAGTAAATTCTTCTAATGATGTATCTTCAAACTTGTCACACAATTATTATTATCACCTTTAAATATTCAAAGATAAATTGCTCTAAATTCCTTGAATTTCAATTATTTCTCCAAGTACAAATGGTTGAGAGGAGACTACACGATCTATAGAAACTGTTGATACTTTCTAATTGCCAATGATTAAGAAAAAAGGCCACGAAAAATACAGAAAAGGCTTATTTTACAGGACACAGTGCTCATCTGTAGGTACTAGAGATGGGAAAGGAGGAGGGAGGTTAGAGGGAAATTGGTTAATGGACACAGAATAATTACGTTTTATAATGATGAATATGCTAATTATCTTGACTTGATTGTCACATATTGCTCACTGTACCCCACAAAAATGTATAATCAATTATGTTTCAATTAAAAAAGAGATGAAAATAAATACAATATTTTTAATTAGGAAAGAAACATGTCATTTGTAACAGTGGTTAGAACCCTGGAAAAATTCCCATTTACTATTTACTTGATACTCCAAAGGCTGGAAGTACTGCTAAATAAATCCCTTACTAAACAAATCCCAAATTAAACAAGTGAATGTTCTTAAGCCCTGGAATGTGTCACTTTCCAAAAGAATACATATTTCAACAGTTTTGCAAAAGCCTCTCATGTGAGCAGCAGAGACCTTGAACTGAGGGTGCCAGCTTGCAGTAGGCACTTTCCAACGACAGGGGGGACAGCGCAGCCAGCTGCCTGAGCAAGGACAGTCTGCGGGAGACTGCGGCCCCACCGTGGGTCACCCCTTCCCGGTGGGAGTCAAACTGGTGCTTCTACAACACCGGACTCGAGAACAGGCAGTCGACCATCCAGACTGCAGACCATATGCAGACCTTCACAAAGAGCCATTACAAATACCGATATTTGTAATGCTTAGAAGAAATCAAAACTGGAGGTGCTTCTTAGCCTTTGCAAACAGGCTATTTTTCCTTGTGATTTTGGATGGAGTGGGGATGAGAGAATGGAGCACCTAAGGGGTGTCTTAATAAAACATGGATTCTTTTACTTCAAAAACCATTGTTCCCATTTTTGATAAATGGCCAACTGAATTTCCTACCCATTGACAGGTCAATTACTTTTATTTTAGGAGAAAAGCTCCTCAGTAGAAAGTGCTCTGATATTAGCCGACTTAGTACATACACCTGGGCCAGAGAGTAGGACATGTTTTCTTACCTTGACAGGATTATCTAAGTCTAGTCAACATAAAGAATTTTCTAATGATGTACATACGATGTGTAACCACTTCAAGTGATTAAAGGAAATCCCTTGCTGTGAAAACTCAGAAATTTTCTAGCTTACATTTTAGTAAGAAATCATATCATTTACATTGGCAGAGGAATTTAAGTTTAACATCAAAATACATGGTTTAGTAATTAAAAACAATTTTAAAGTTGGTTTAAAAACAAGTGTCCTTTTTAGACTGATTATTTTTCCTTATAATATTAACAAAACATACCAAATAACATTATCTAAACCCAGATGTAATCATTCAGTCGACATCACTCTTTTCACTTACTTGTTGCTTGATTCTGGGGTTCCATCTAATGTAGTAATTCACCCAGAGTTCCAAGTGGCGCATACTGGCGACTGGATACAAAACTCGATTGATTTCTTTAGAATAGAAGGGGTTTTTGAATTTTTCTTTGTTACTGTTTATCAGTGACCATAAAGAAGCTGTTCTTTCTGGAACTTTCTAGAGAAAGAGAAAGTGGAAAGCCTAAGTAAAAACACACACAAATACATAAGCCATTCTGCAGCCTGTGGCAACATAGTTTAGCATCAATTTGAATCACACATTTACATCATCCCCATAATAGCTCAAAAAGCGTCCTGGGCCAGTGAGTGCTCGGCAGCCACTTACCAGTTTTTGCATAGATCATGGCCTAGCTGGAGAGCCACTATTTCTGCCGGAAGACAGGGGTGCAAGATGCTACAACATTAAATGCAATTCACTGACCTAAGAAGACTATTCCTGGCTAGGTAAAACATTTATGAATGGATGGGCGCTTTTTAATTCAGTGAAAAAAAAATTATTATAAGATCTGACCAACTTTTTACATTTTTCTGCTTGTTAGAACTACAAAATCTTAACCTGTGCCTATTTGACAGTAGGTATCTAGACATAAAGTTATTTTAATCAACCATCCAGATGTTTAATCTACATCATGCCAACATGCAGATATTTGAAAACATCTGGATAACTGACTGCACTGAGTCTTCACTTTTTAGCCTGGTGTCCGTTATCTCATAAAGATATCCCCCCCACTTTTTTAACTGCTTTTTATCAAGTTTTGACCATAAACTAGAGGAAAACCAAAGCTGGGAAAATAACAATACAAGAATTAAAATTACCAAAGGAGGAATTTGAAACTCTTCCTAGTAATGACTTTAATAAGAAAAGAGCAATAAGCTAAAACTGGAAGCTAAAAAGAATATACCAAAATAAGTGACTAAAGAAATTGAACATATATATATTTCATTACCATGAATTATGATAGTAGCATAATTTTGCCTTCTTTTCAATCCATCTAAAACTTAATTTGTACCTTTCCGATGCCAAAATCTATATTGCACTGTGTATATTTGCATGTTATTTTGTTTTTATACATGCACATATTTTAAAAAGTCAAATAGTTTGACAAGGTTTGCTATGGAAAAAAAGCAATCTCTCACCTCTCTTCCCAGGGTAACTATGTTTCTTCCCCCAGCTTTATTAAGACATGATTGACAAATAAAAATTGTATATATTTAAGGTACACAATGTGATGTTTTCATATATGTATATACTGTGAAATCACCACAATCAAACTAATTAACATTTCTGTACCTCACAGAGTTACTAGTGTGTGTGTATGTGTATGCGGTGGGAACATCTGAGGTCTATTCTCTTAGCAAATTTCAAGTATACAATATATTATTATTAACTACAGTCACCATGCTCTACATGAGATCTCCAGAACTTACTCATATTATAAATGAAGGTTTGTACCTTATCACCAATATCTCTCCTTTTCACCCACTCCAACTCCAGTTCCTGGTAACTACCCTTCTATTGTTACTATAGGTTTGACTTTTTTTAGATTCCACACATACATAAGATCATGCTGTATTTGTCTTTCTGTGTCTGGCTTATGTCACTGAGCATAATGTCTTCTAGGTCCATCTATGTTGTTACAAATGGCAGGATTTCTTTCTTAAGGCTGAACACTATTCCATTGTACATGTGTACACCACATTTTCTTTATCCATTCACCTGCTGATGGACACTCAGGTTGCTTCCATATCTTGACTATTGTAAATAATGAACATGGCAGTGCACACATCTCTTTGAGATGCTGATTTTATTTCCATTGGATATATACCCGGAAGTGGGATTGCTGGATCATATGGTACAGGTTGAGCATCCCTAATGCAAAAATCTAAAATCTGAAATGCTTCAAAATCCTTTTTGAGCACTGGCATGATGTTCAAAGGAAATGCTCATTGGAGCACTTCAGATATCTCATACTAGATTAGGGATGCTCAACCAGTATGTATTCTGCAAATATTCCAAAATGCAAAAAATGTGAAATCTGAAACATTTCTGGTCTGGAGCATTTTGGATAAGGGATACTCAACCTGTAGTCCTATTTTTAATTTTTTGAGGAACCTCCCTACTGTTTTCCATAATGGCTGTACTAAATTTTGTTGGGTCTATTTGGTATGTATTAGATACCTCCATATCTCTAAATAACATGCTTTTATTGCACCTCTTAGCTATCCAGTTGTAGGCATTAACTACTGACACTGCCACACTGAGAATTTATCTCTCCCCCCCCATTCCTGCCACCCTCACGTGCTTGCCACACATTCCCAATATATAGTGCAGCTTTGATTAGATCAATATTTAGCATTTAGACTCCTATGACTCAGAAAATGCTATTAACAGCTGAGCCATGCAGTTACTATTCTGTGATTTCTTTTCCTGTATACTTTTTTGTTTTCCCTTGATTTCACAACTGTCTGTTGTGTTTGCTTACTTTTCTTGGCACTTATTAACCCCAAACTCTCCCTCCAACCTCTGAAACTCCTCTCAAGATGCTCAGGCACATCGGGTGCCCCCAGGTTCATCTTCGGAGGGGCTGCATCCTGCACCAGTTGTCTCTATGCCTCATGCCCAGCTATCATCTAGAATCTCTTTTCTGTGTCACACTGGGGATCCCCTCCGCCCTTGTCTGTGCTGGAGCTCCTGCTTCCTGAATTCCATGCATTCTTGTTGTTTTCATGGAGTGGATACTCCATTAGTTTCTAGAGAAAGGGCGTGGCATAGGAGGTAAACCATTCTTGATGCTATGCATGTCCAAGAATATCTTTGTTCTATCTTCACATTTTGTTGACAATTTGGTAGCTATAGAATTCTGATTTGAAACTGTTTTCCTTTAAAATTCTGAATGCAATGTTCTACTGACTTCTAACTTCCATTATTGCTGTTAAGGAATACAAAGACTTTCTGATTTGTGTTCCTTTGCCAATAACCCATTCTTTTCCTCTTTGGAAGCTGTGAGATCTTTTCATTGTCTCTGGTGTTCTGAAACTTCACAAAGATGTGCTTTAGTATGGGTCTATTTTTGTGCACCCTGCTTGGCACTAGGTAGGCCTTTCAATATAGCAACTCATGTACAGTCATGAGCCGCATAATGACATTTCGGTCAATGACGGGCTGCATATATGATGTGATCCCATAAGATTATAGTGGAGCTGAAAAATTCCTATTGCCTAGTGATGTTGCAGCCGTCGTAATGTCATAGCACAGCATATTACTCACATATCCGTGCTGACGCCAGTGTAAACAAACCTACTTTGCTGCCAGTGGTACAAAAGCATAGCCTATGTGTGTAGTAGACGATACCAACCAGGATTGTATAAGTGCACTCTATGGTGTTTGCACAGCAACCAAACTACCTAACGATGCATTTCTCAGATTATATTCCTGTCCTTAAGTGATGCATGACTGTACTTCAATTCTGGGAAATATTCTCAAATTATTTCGGTGATTTTCTGCTCTCTGGCTTCCTTATTTTCTCTTTCTGGGACTTCTATTATTTGGATATTGCGTCTCCAGGACTGATCTAGTTTTCTTATCTCTTCTCCATGTTCTATCTCTGCTTCTATGCTCTACTTTCTGGAAGATTTTTTTCAACTTTATCTTCCAACCCTTCTCAGTTTTTCATTTCTGTTGATTTCACATTTTCAGTATCAAAGTTCTTTTCTGACCTCTAAATGTTCTTTCCAAATAATATCTTGTTATTTTGTGGTACCAAAATTTTTCTTATCTTTCTCGGAATATTAAATGATGGCTTCTTATCTGTTTCCTCCTGTACACATGGTAACTATTTTTCTTCAAGCTGCTTTTTCTCCTTCTTGGTTGTCTGCTATTATTTAAGAGTGAAGGACTGAAGAACTCATTGGAAACTCTGAAATCATAAGCTCACCAACCATGAGCTTCATTTTAGGGAACCCTAGATGTTGGTATTTTTAGGTCTTTCTTCTTGGGAAACTCAGTTTTCCCAGAGATGATTTTTTTTAATTGAGATAAAATTCACATACCATAAAATTCACCATTTTAAAGTGTACAACTCAGTGGCTTTTTAGTACATTCACAATGTTGTGTAACCATCACCTCTCTATCAAGTTCCAAAACATTTTCATCGCCCCAGGTGAAACCACATACACATTAAGCAGTCACTCTCTATTTTCCCCTGCCCCAGCCTCTGGCACCCACTCATCTGCTTTCTCTCTATGCACTTGTCTGTTCTGGACATTTCATATAAACGAAGACATACAACGTATGACCTTTTATGTCTAGCTTCTTTTCACTTAGAATGATGTTTTCCAGGTTCATCTACATTGTAACATGCACCAGTACTTCACTCTTGTTCGTGGCTGAATAATATTCCATGATGTGGATACACCACATTTTGTTTATTCATCCATCTGCTGATACATATTTGGGTTTTTTCCATCTTTTGTCTATTGTGAATAGCGCTATGAACATCCATGTGCAAGTTTTTGTTTCAATCCCTATATTCTCTTGGGTATATGCCTAGGAGTGAAATTTCTGGGTCATATTATTCTATATTTAGCTTTCTGAGGAACCACCAAACCCTTTTCCACAGTGGCTGCACCATTTGACATCCCACTAGCAATTTACGAGGGTTCCATTTTCTCCCCCATCCTTGCCAACAGTGATGGTTCTTTTCCCACCTGGATGATAAGGACCTGGAGGTCAGTGGGGGAAGAGAGCTGGGGCTGTCACAGGGCAGCACTTTTTTGTTCACCCTCTCCCGAGAGGAAACATCTGTCAGAGTCCTTAGCTCCAGAGAGGAATGGAGGGGATCTGGGTAGCTTATTCTAAACAGACCTTCAGTCTATCTTCCCCCATCACCCCAGACACCTCATAGAGTTCATCCCTGAGTCCTTTATGGTTCCTGCAATGCAAAGTGGTCTGGTTCTTGAGTTCTCCATCGCTGGTTTGAGATTTGGTTTTCTCCAGCTAAGTGATTTGCCACTTTTGTCCTGCCCTTCCAGCTTCTGAATGTTTGTTGCTTTGTCTCCTTGCTCATTTTCCCTGTTCTTATGGGTTTATGCCCTTTAAAAAATTCCCTTTACTGACCTTTTTATGGAGCTTTGGGAAGGAGTTCTTGCCTACCTTTAAAGCCATTCCTCCTCCCTGAGGGCAAAGTCAGAGTCTTACAAGCCATCATATTCTTTTTATTCCATGGTAGACAATACATTTTGGCAAGGCTTTACAAAAAATATTAGCATTTTTACTCACCTGTCTTTCTCGAGCAGATTCACAGTTGAATAAGAAAGTACCAAATCGGCAACTATACAGATGATCCAAAATTGTAATCAAAAATCGTTCATTGAATTCAAAAGCTGTAGGGAACTAGACAAAAACAAGCAAGCAAACAAAACATGAAAAACTGGGACAGATCTTTTATAGAACTGAAAAGATGCATGGCAGAAGTGAATACATGCTGCCACACTGCAGGGCTCTTGGAATGACGGGGGCTGCGACCTGCACACACCCTAGAGCTCATTTTTTGCACTTTTACATAGGACTGCAAAGTTTAAATAGATGTTAAGTAAAGGAATAAAGAGGAAAAGGAGGTAAACAGGATGATTTTCTGAGTTCTCCTGAGTATACTGGAATGTATGTAAAAGACAACTCGGTGTTGTCCATTCTATTGATCTTCCATTAGTAGAGATAAAACAATTAAATATTTAATTTTTAAAACCTCATTATGAACAATTCCAGACAAAAATAGTACCAGGAATAAAAAAATAAACCCCCATGTACCCATCACTTGGCTTCAACAATTATTTGTGCATGGCCAGTCTCATTTCCTCTCTACCTGTCCCCTGTATTATTTTGGGGGCAAATCTCAGACATTACATCACAATATATTTTCATCCCTTACCTGTTTCGACATTTGCCATACACAATCAATAAACTGGAGAAAAATAGGAGATCGGTCAGCATCAGCATGGTTTTTATCACCATGACCTATTCTCTGAAATGAATTGAAGATAATTTGTTTTAATTCATGGGTACACAACTGAAAAAGTATACAGCCCACAAAATGTGGCAACACAACTCAGCAAACTCTTGCCTTCGAAATGCCAAGTTTCTCAAAGAATAGTGTATCTTTCCACAGAAATATAGACAACACAACATTTTGAAATAATGAAAACTAAGTATATAAACTTGTGTAAAATACCAATAAAAACTGGCAAGACATCATCATCCTATATGATTGCTACAATTATTTCATATGATTGAAATTTTGCATAAATCCTGAATAGCTGCAGATAGAACGGACTGGATTATCCTGCATAGTGTGTTACTAGTACCCCTAAAGTAGTTCTTTCAGTTGCGAAGGGACCAATCCTTAGGTTTCAAGGCTTGAAATTACGTCAAAAAGGTATTTTAAAAAAAGGAATTAAAAGTTCTTTCTCTCTTAAAAACAAGATAAAGCCAAAAACCTCACAATGTATTGATTTACTAAATAATGACCCTACTTGAAAATGTTATTCACATTATGAAATGTGGATAAAGGCTAACAGGCTACATAGCAGTGTTTCTGAAAGTGTGGTCTATGGATACCATTCCTGAGAACTACTGGGGAGCTGGGTAAAAATGCTTATTCAAAGGGCATCTGGAAATAAGATCTGGGAATATAAATTTTAACAGGTTCTCTTGATTTTTTGGAGGGTTTAAAAAAAAATTTTTTTAAATTTACTTTTATGTATTTACTTTAAAAAGACAGATAAAATTGCATGTATTTACCATGTATAACATATTTTGAAGTATATATACATTGTGAAATGACTACATCTAGCTAATTACCATATGCATTACTTCACATGGTTATTTTTGTGGTGAGAACACTTTACATCCACTCAGTATTTTTCAAGAATACAATATATTATTAACTATAGTCACCATGTTATACGATAGATCTGTTGGTGATTTTACCTTTTTTATTTTTGGCAGCTGGCCGGTATGAGGATCGAACCCTGGATCTTGGTTGTATCAGCACCATGCTCTAACCAACTGAGTTAACTGCCCAGCCTTGTATTACCTTTTTTGTGGGGGGTGGGGAGCTACTGATGATTTTAAAAATGTATATCAGAGAATAATAATAAAAAGCCTCAACCAAAAGTCTAACATTTCTATAATTTCTATAAAATATAGTTGGCTCTAACAGCAATAATGTTAGTTGAGAAAGAATTGTCATCCTATCTTTCTTCTTTTGCAAAACTTCAATTTTGACATTTCTATGCAGACTCTTGGTATTACTTTCCAGTGAAACTGTAAACAGTACGGATGGATAAACACGTCTCCTAAAAAGACCCTCACTAGCCCAGGGCATCATTCATTTGCAAACCTACTGAAAGTGGTTTTTGTTACACTCCTCGGATTTTCATTTTAGTAGCAAACATGTGATTTAACAACTAGTTTTTAAACTCTAAATGGCAGTGATCTGATATTTTTTAAAATTGGTTTTATTGTTTACTTACAGATGCAAATTTATGTCCAAAACTTATCCATTCTTTTTGTACCAATATTTCGAAGCCTTCAATGCTTCTGTAGAAGCTGTCCAACATCAGCATGGCCAGGGATGTCAGCTGAGCAGTCCTGTCCCATCCGTCACTGCAGTGCACGAGCACTGAGCTCTTCCCTGAAGAAACTTTGTCTGCTACTTGAATGGCTCCTGTCAAGACGAGCTGGCAAAGAAAAATATACAAGTCAGTAGGGAGATATAAGATACTGCTTAAATTTGAAAGTTTAGTTTTTAAACCTAGAAAAAGTCCTGCATTAAAATACTATTAGTGTCTAGGGCAGAAAGATTTATGGAAATGGAGCACCAGGAGCTGCAGGATCTGATTTCCTTCTACAGAGTGTGCATTTGAACATGCCTAGATATTAATAAAACAAAACCAAGCAAACGAAGAGCCAAACTGCATTTCAAACTTACTTTCATGGATGTGATTGTAATAGTGTGCTAGGACTGTCATAACAAAGTGCCACAGACTAGGGAGCTTAAACCATGGAAATTGATTGTCTCACAGTTCTGGAGGCTGGAAGTCTGAGATCAAGGTGTTGGCTGGGCCATGCTAACCTCTGAAGGAGCTAAAGAAGGATCTGTTCCATGCCTCTCTCCTAGCTTCTGGTGGTTCCTTGGCTTGTGGCAGCATAACTCCAATCTTCACATGCAGTGTCCCTGTGTATGTGTCTCTGTGTCTACATTTCCCCTTTTTATAAGGACACCAGTCATATTGAAGGAGTAGGGGCCCGCACTAGTCCAGCATGGCTTGATCTTAAGTAACTTATCTGCAAAAATTCTGTTTCCAAATAAGGTCACTCTCTGAGGTACTGGTGGTCAGGACTTCAACATGTGAATTTTGGGGGAATACAATATAATCCATAACAGTGATCATATTAGAAAAATCACTGGCTCAACAGGTCTAGTTTAGACCTTAAAAGTCTGATACAATAAAAATCACCTTTTGGCTTTTAAATTAACAAAATATAAAGTCTTATTTGGCTTGTGAATAGGACAATACTTGTCCTAAAGATAAAGTGATAGTCCTGTAGTAAAAATTTGAGACTTAGAAGTACCATTAAACTTATATATACAATGAGTTATTGCTATGATGTCATTTTTTGATGATTCAGGTATTTATGGAGGTATACTTTACAAACCATAGAATTCACCCGTCATAAGTGTACAGTTCGATACAATTTAATAAATTTATATAGTTGTGCAACCATCACCACAATCTAGTTGTAAAACACTTCCATCACCCAAAAAGTTTCCTTGTGCCATTTGAGGTCAATCCTTGCTCCTACCCTCAGTCCCACGCCACCACTGATTTGTTTCATGTCTCTGTAGTTCTGCCTCTACTAGAAAATTTATATAAATGGAATCATACAATAGGTAGTCTTTTCTGTCTGGCTTCTTCCATTTAGCATCATGTTTTCAAGGTTTATCTGTGTTGTAGCATATATCAGTACTTCATTCCTTTTTTACGGTTGAATAACATTCCATTGCATGGATAGACCACATGTTATTTATCCATTCATCAGGTGATAGATATTTGGCTGTTTCTAGCATTTGGCTACTATGAACAATGCTGCTGTGAACTTTTGCGTATGCATTTTTGAAGGGACATGTTGTTTTCATTTCTCTTGAGTAAATCTCTAGGAATGAAATGGTTGGATTATATTGTAAATGTATGTTTAATTTTTAAAGAAACTGCCAAACTCTTTTCAAAAGTTGTTGTACTATTTTACATTCCCACCAGCAGCGTATGGGGGTTCCATCTTTCACGTACTTATCAGCCATTTGCATATACTGTGTCATTTTGAGTTTATTTTTAAAAGACTTACTCCCGGAGCTCCCAAAATTCTAATAGCCATGCAATACACATGTATTATGGCCATTTTAACTAATTCAAGGAAAAATTAGACCAAGTGAAAGATCTGATGTATAGAAAATTTTTAAAGAAATGTAACTTTATTATTTTTATATAAACAGTAACTAAAGATAAATGGACAAAGTAGTGCCAAGAAGGAAAGGTTAGGAGACTTAAGGATGACTGGGACATCAGTTACTTGTACAAAACTCACTGCTCCCAAAATGATTAGAGCAGTTTACTTCTTCAAGCATTATAAGTATTTTTCTTGAAACCTGTTTACAATTTCAACTTGAGGTACTTCTGAAGAAAGGGCTGTTGAGAAGCAATGGTAATATACTGGATCCCTTGAGCACAACTTGAAGTTGGGGCTCTAACACACTTTTACAGAAGGCAACCCTCATTCCAGATACTTCCCTTGCTTATGATGAAAAGGGACTCAATCTTGGTCAGTTATTCTGAAAACATATTAGATGTTTTCCAATTAAGTATGATTTCCCACAATCACTTCTGACAGGAACAGCTGTAATTATCTAATGACACTAAATAAGATTTTCAAAAATACACTAGTCCATCAACAGATGACTAGATAAGGAAAATGTGGTACATATACACAATGGAATACTACTTAGCCATAAAAAGAATGAAATTCTGCCATTTGCTACAACATGGATGAGCATGGAGAAAATTATGTTAAGCGAAATAAGCCAGGCAGAGGGAAAGATACCACATGTCCTCACTCATAAGCGGGAGCTAAGAGAGAAAGAAAGAAGGAAAGAAACACCACAGTGGTGTGTTGGACTTGCAGAGGGAGAGAACACACATAGGGTTGCTGGGTGGGAGGAGAAGGGGGAAAGAGGGAGGGAGAGGTTGGGAGGGGGGCGCAGGGAATAACAGCAATTTGTGGTAGTGCACATGCTGACGGTATTGATCTGATCATCACTTCTTGGGCATAGGTGGTGACAGTCAGCTTTGTACCCCATGAATCTGCATAATCAATAACACACAGACACCCCAGTGAAAACTCTTAAGTCATCTGATGGACCTGTGACTGATGGGAAAAAATGACAGCCATAAGCAGTGCACATCGTGGTGGTTGAGGGCATCGGCTCTGTGGCCGAAGGCCTGGATTTGAACCCTCATTTCAACACTTTTGGTACCTCACACTTTGGGCCAATCAAGTAACTGTGGTTCCTTTCCCTGATATGAGGAGAGGAATGGTACCCCCACCAGCAAATTGTCTTACACTAGAAGACAATCGCTATAGAGTGCTGACATTGAGCATATATTCAACGAATGCTTGATACCGGAGAGCTGCCATCCTGAAGCACACAATAACATGTCACTTTAAAACTAGAAGGACTGTACAGAAGAGTGTTAAAAAGGACGAAGAGGAAGTGTAAGGTCCAGACACCATGGACTCCTCCTGCCACCATGTTGGGGCTGTGTCAGTGGACTGGAATGAGGATTTGGGAGCATACCAAAGGTGGTGGACTTCTTGCTGCTAAAGGCTTGCTTTGGTTTTGTGCATTGAGTGGTGGGACCATTTCACCAGAGTGCAGGTTAGTGATGGCCATGCCTTGTCTCTATTAGTAGCCCCAGGGCTGTAAGACAGTGTGGGAGGCTGAATAACGGTCACCAAAGATGTCTAGGTCCTAACCTCTGGAACCTGTGAGTACTATCTTACATGGTAACAGGGACTTTGCAGATGTGATCAAGTTAATGATTTTGAGGTGTGGAGATTATTCTGGATTAACCTGGTGGGTCCTAAATTATATCACGTGAATCCTGATAAGAGGGAGACAGGGAGATTTCGCAGATAGAAGAGAAGGCAATGTGACCACAGAGGCAGAAGTTGGAGTGATGTGACCACAAGCCAAGGAATGCCAGCATCCACGAGAAGCTGGAAGAGGCAAGGAACTGATTCTCCCCTACAGCTTACAGAGGGAGTGCAGCCCAGATGTTCCACCCAGTCTTCAAGGTCCAGCTCAAGGTGACCCACGTCTCCACTCCACTATCTGAGCTGCCATGAGTTGACTGCCACCTCAGAAGCCCCAAGCCAGATGTTGTTACATGGGTCCATGTGGGCTCCCCAGTCTCCTCAGATCTCCTCTGGTCTCCTCAGAGAACAATGACAGTGTTGTCCTTTCTTTTGGGTCCCCCTCTCTATGGACAAAACTATAAAACCTTGCAGGGATATTTTACAACATTTTCCACATTTCTTAAGTTCTAACTTCCATACTTCATCTTTTGAGATGGCCTTACGTCCCAATTTCCTCAGACACCAGAGCCACTCAACAAGCCCTATTTTCCACCAGTCTCTCTTCCTTCTATCTAGCTCAGAGTAGGAGCTGACCCACTTCCAATAACTCCTGTTCCTATGCTATTTCTTTCAAAAAAAAAAAAAAAAAGTTCCTCTTACTTACAAAAGCAATATATATGCACTGAAAACATGGAGAAAACAAAAGGACAAAGAAGAAAATTTAAAGTACTGTAGTCCTATTACTCAGAAATAAGTGTTAACACGTCAGTGGATACCTTTCTAAACTTCTCTGTAGACATCATTTTCCTTTACTTGGTACTTTTGAAGTCCTTTTCACTTTTCTACAATGAGCATTTCCTCATGTTATTAGATACTGCATTACATGATTGATTGCATAGTATTTCATTACATAGATATAACTTTTATTGTACAGTTAGGTTGTTTCCAATGTTTTCCTACTATTATAAACATCCTAGAATATCCATCTTTTCAGAGCTGATTATTTTCTTTAAAAAACACCTTAAGTGAATCTTTTCTTTGTCTAAAAACTAGGCTGACGCTTCCCATGACTTGAAAAGCCCTTCTCACAATCATAAGATTTTCAACCCTTCCTCCTTCCTTTAACTATCTTTTCAAAAGAATAGTCTATATTCACCGCCTCTATTTTCTCAACTCTCACTCCACCCCATCACTAACCACCCATGAAGGTCTACCTTCCGAGGTCATCAAGGACCTCCCTAATAAACTTCTTTCAAATACCACTTACCCCTTTCTTCTTAGACCCCTTCTTTACATTCCAATATCCTCCTTTGACCTCCCAGTTTCTCTCTTATGCCTTCTTCACTGAGCTTCAGTTCTCACCTCCTGTCCTGAATACAAACATGGCCAATGCTCCATTCAAAGTCCTCTGATCTCCCCCCGCCCCATCCTCTCTCGGCAACCACATTAAAGGGCTCGGCTTAAGTTTGTTGCTGGCAGGTAGATGGCCTACCCCAAATGCATGGTGTTTCTCTTGACCCAGGTCCTGATCAGAACTACCCTCCACCTGCAAATGGTGGCATCATTTTCTTAGTTAGCCAGGCTCACTCTCCTGGCATCATCCTCCATTTCTTTAGATACTGCATCTAGCTAATCGTCAAGTACCACGGGCCCTTCTTTAAAAACATCTTGTATCTGTCCCTGTCATATCCCCCCACCCTCTCACTGGCAGCATTCTAATCTAGGCCATTACTAACCCCCATCTTTGCACTCTTGAAATGGTTCTGTTTTCTCTGGCTTCATGTTCTTCCCTCTCCTATCTATTCTATAAGCTGCCAGAACATTTCCCTAAACTACCCTGCTATTCCAAAACCTCTGGAGGATCCCCGCAGCTTAATTTAAGTCAAGGCCCCTGACCACCTGCTTCTCCTAGATCTTGAAATTAGCCTGCAACTGCAGAAATACTCACTCTTCTTAAGTCAGTCTCACCTATGCCTATTTCTGGGCTTTTGTGTAGGCTGTCCTCTTTCTCTAGAATAGATTCCCCCAACCCTCCACTTTCTTGAAGAAACAGATCAAGTCCCACTGAATCCCTAGAGCTTGTTCTTTCCACCAACTTTGCTATGAAGGCCCACTTGGTACTTAACTCACGGTACCTCAGAGTATTATGCTTCTTTGTACACATACACACCATACACACCATCTCTTCAACCATATCTGACTCTCCTTAAAGGCAGGAAATGTGTCTTATACCTTTTTCCCATTCACAGGGTCTAATAAGATATTCTGCATGTAAAAAGTATGCAAAATCCTTTTTTTAAAAAATAAAACTTTTTATTTTAGAATAGTTTTGGATTTACAGAAAAGTTGTAAAGGTACTATAGAAAATTCTCATTGTTCAACCCAGTTTCCCCTCTTACAAGGGTATTTCAAGAAATTTGTGGAAAAATAGAATTAAAAAAATAATATGAGTCTTTCCATGAACTTTTTGAAATACCTTCATATTGTAATATTATAATACATTTGTCATAACTATGGCATGTCACATCATATGGTACATTTGTCACAACCATTATTGATACATTATTAACTTATTAATAAACTTATCATTGACTGATAAAGCCCATACTTTATTTGGATTTCCTTAGTTTTTACCTAACATCCTTTTTCTATTCCAATATCCCATCTAAGATACTACATTACATTAAGTTGTCACAATTCATTTTTGAGGATAAAGAATCCAAAAAAATGAAAGTCAGACAGGCAAAATACTATTGCTATCAAGTTGGAAAATATAATTTGACTAGAGAACAATCAATCTATCTTAATAACCCACCTATTTAAAGTTGGCTTAAGCTTGTTTGTTTACAGAACTAAGTGGCTTCTAAAAGTGCTAGTTCCCTCAGATAGCTTCAAGTGCTTGGACTTTTACTTTTAAAAGAGTGGAGGATTTTTAATGCCTTTATCAGGAAGAAGGATTGAACATAATAAAAACACAAAACCCATTCTTTAAAATAAGTCAATTTCAGATTATTTAAAAAAAAAAAAACCCAACCTCTATGTAGGTCTATGGGGCTCATACCCAGTAATGGTTAAATAATAAATTGAATACCCTAAATAAACCTGCAAGAAAGACCAAACTACTTACTACTGACAAGATGGAAAGAAACATGTTCACAAACTCTAAAAATATTCTGCAATGATGTTGTAAAATCTTTAATTTAGGTAAGAAAATTACAAAGAAACACAAAACTGTCAAATGTAGGGTCCTCTCCTACAAATAGTTTATCTCTCAGTGTTCAATTTTTAAAAATTTAAGAAATTAAATAAATTCCTGTTCCACTAAATAATTCATTTCTTTTGTATATACGCAAATCTTTTAAAAAATATATACTTGCCTTGATATGTTCTAACCAATGTGTAGACTCCAGACTGGACAACCAATGAGATTCTTCTACATTAGGATAAACAATGTCTTTCACTTTTTTTAAAGATTCCCGCATAACATGGATATTATGAATGTCTAAGAAGAAAAGCTCGGTGTTATGATATGCATCATCACTTTCATATCCTCCTCCTGTTGCCTAAGAAACAACAAGACATACAAACAATCAGTTGGGGCTTTCTAGTTCATCAGTAACTTACAGAAATATTTCAAAAGCTATTTGTCCTCCAAGTCTCAACCCCAAACCCTCCAATTTACACAAATAATTGATATGACTTGACTTCCTGTCAACACTAAGCCTCAACAACATTAGTCATACTTTAAGCTAGAAAAAAGATGGAAGGGTGGCAATTTCCTGGAGAATCTATTTGAGAGAAAAAAATCATTTTCAAAATGCTCTATAATTACTAGACCTTTTTCTGGATCTGGAAAGGCAAGAGCAGGTTCTGAAAGGTCCTCGTCCTCCATCAATTTTATAGCTATAACAGTACTCTTCGGTGGGGAGGCAGCCACATTGAGGTGGGTTAGGCACACCTAGCTTCGTGGCAGCAATCACCCAGGGCACGATGCATTAGAGGAAAACTACAGGCTTTGGAGTCGGACAGAATCAGGCTGATAGCTCAACTCTGGCCTCTCTTGGCCATGTGATCTGGGGCAAAGCACTTAACTTCTCTGAGCCCCAATATCCCCTCCTGTGAAATAGGGGCTGATACTACCTAGGTCTCACAGGATTAAAGAAGCCAGGCTCTATTATAACGGCTAACACCAGCCACCACTGATCAGCCACTGTGATGTCCCAAGTACTGTGATTCTTGCTTCACGTAACTTTCTCTATTACAGCAGTATCACAAGATGGGCATTACTATCCCCATTTTGCAAATGAGAAAACTGAAACTCAGAGATGCTATTTAACTATCACCAAAGTCATGCAGGTAATAAGTGGGATTTAAGTCTAGTCTGTCTTCAAAGCCCAAACCTTTTCTATTACACCATGACTATCTCTCTGCTATGCGAAAGGCAAAGCCAAAGCACTCTACGTAGTGGGCCCTCAAAGAAGAAAAGGCATCAAGAGGAGATGAGGTGGCTGCCACCTACTGCAGCACCTGCAAATATTAACTTGCCAGCACAGGCTTTGGTTCACCTCCAGGGCATGGTGAAGAGTGCCCGCTTTCCACACTGACAAAAAGAGATGCTATGGTTTTGTTTTGGAACCTGGTTACATTCTGCTTAAATGCTTTGAAATGTCATGGGCCACAGGCCCTTTAAGAAAAAGTTCAGCAGTGTTGAGACTTGCAAGGAAAGCAACGTTATACTAGCTTCAGAATGCCTGTAGGAAAAGGACAGGGAAACACCTGCTTGGGACCAAAGAGGAAAGGAGAAGTCAACAGACAAATGTGCCCTCGGTTACGATGTGCCTCCTTTCTTTTCACTTGTAACAATGGAAGGAATATAAGCTCAGAGCCAGGGATAGAAGGGCTACAGCAACCTCAGGGTTTTTCTGGGGTCAGTCACAGACAAGGTTTCCTGCAATAGAAACAAGGCTACCCCTTGAACTTCAAACCTGGAGACTTATGTGACAAGCCAGAGGCCTTGGTCTCCAAAGACTCTAGGCAAAAAAATATATTCAGGCAGGCAGAAATATTTCTTTAAATCTTGCTCTAAATAGCATCAGTAGTAAGCAGACAGTAAATTTTCACTTTGTTGTTTTGAAAACGTTATTAGCTAATAAATAGCCAAACAAATGGGCCACCTTCCCCTCTTCTTCGTTATCCATGCCTTGGGGAAGAACAGAGGTGCTCCTGTCCACCTGGCAGTCACTTTTGCAAACTACAGGTACAGGGCCTGGGAGGAAATAGCCAGCTTATGTTGCGCTAGATCTGCAAGCCTATAATGCAATGACACATGTCACCTTCTCACAGACAAATGACCTGCTTCTCTGCACATGTGTTTTTTAAATAGTTACGGTGATTTTCAAAGAGATTCTTGACATTGAAGTTCCTTTCATAAATAAATGAAAATGATATGTGAAAGAATAAAAGGAAAAATACACTTATTACTCACTGCCAAAGTTTCTGGCAAAAACGGACATTAATACAGTCATGCTTTAATTCATCATGGTGTACTGCCACAAAAATAGAAGCAGCTTCGTGCTAGATCTTACCAACCCCTGGGTTTTGTTTGTTTAATTTAAAATGATGTGATGCTGCTTGTTACATCTGGGGCTGTAAATTTCTAAATATCCACAAGGGAGGAACAATTAGGTCCAAAGAGAACAGAAGTCAGAAAGGGTAAAAATCAATTAGTCAAGCACAAATCGAGTTCCCAAAAGTTCAAATTCTCCATTACTAGTTACTTTTGAAGGCTTATTCTCGGTTTTCCTTTATTCAACAAAAAAGAATAATTCAGATTACCTAGTACACGATGTAAAGGTCCAAGGGCCTGTTGCTATGGATATAGACGACTGGCGGAGAGAAACAGCCAAGGGAGGAGGGGAACATGAGAGAGGTTTTAAATGAATGACACAGAGATCTTTAAAGCTTAGACTTTTTTCCTTAATATTTTCCTTTCCTTGATTCCTACGAGGACTAGAAATAGAGGCTTATTTCCTGAGTGTTAAAAAGGCATTCAAGAATTCTATTGCTATAATGAGCTTTAGAGTTAATATAATTAAGGTATTCATTTCATATATTTGAATATTTTAAAATATTCTTTCTACATACTCATTTTAACGTTACATCATATCCATTTCATACTAAATATGTACATGGAAATATTGCATTTCATACATGTATTCACTCTGAATTATATATGAAGGACGATAGGAATAGAAATATATAAAATTAAGGATAATCCAAGAGCATATTTAGGTTTAGATTTCCTAAATGTTTTATTTATAATTCCTAATTTGCTTATCCATTTAACTTCCTGATTGCTTTACATATAATCTTAAAATTATTTCTAAACAACCCACTGTGGTAACAAATAGCTGGTCTGAGAGCATGTGTGGGTGAGGGGGTGGCCCGGGATCATACGTGTAGGACAGATGCTCCATGTGCAAAACACAAAGAGCTGGGCCCCATTAGCCGAGCCCCACACGCGCACAGTCTCACACACCCTAGACGGGACAGACATCACAAAGTCCATTTAGGAAGCCGCTGCATCTATTTGAACTGCTCAAAGACTTGTTTTGCTTTCAGGTTCTTGTCTTGTGGTCTAAATAAGTGAAGATGCCAGATAAATGACCTCAGAATAAACAAAGTATTAAAGATGATGAAATTTAAGCTCACAGCTAATGAGAGGCAATCAATCTGAAAGGCGGAATGGGAGTGAGCAACTCGGGGCAGGCCCACTGTGAGCACTTGGAAGTGACACTGGTAATGAAGGGAGCAGAAGAAAACAACAAAGGAGAAATACAACGTGCAACACGTATCAGTTCAGGGCCATTTAGTGTAGGGGCAAACAGCCTCCCACCTTGCAGCAGCTTGTGCAGGCCATATAGTCACTGATGTTCATAACGATGGCCCTGATGAGCTGTAAGTGCATCACTCATATTTTGCTTAAGAAGGCAAAAGGAAAATTGAGACAGACTTCTTCGAAAACATTAAACTTTTGTGTATATGTGTGAGACTGAAAAATCCACATACATGGATCTACTAATTTCTTAAATTATCTTTATAAACAAGAATATACATTTACGAGTATACAGGGGTATGGGGGAGAAAGTGTTTGGGTAAGGCTACAGATTTAGGATTTTAATAATTACAGTTTCCCACAACTCCTTACAGATGCCTCAATAGTGGATACAATGAGAGTGGTCATCCACAGCCAAAAGAGCTCCAGAGAGATTTGAACTTTTGCCTAAGATTCTGGCCAAAAGTCAAGTTCATTACAGTTCTAGATGTGACTTTATCTAAAGTTTATTTTCATTTCATTTTAATGTATTCAACTTTTGTTTAAGATAAGTTTTGTGACTGAACCTACTTTCTATGTAAGAGAACTAGTTTTCTTCAGTATTAAACCCATGCATTGATATACCACGACAGAAACATTCACAGAAAACACAGCACTCCATATGTAAGCTAAGTTTCCATCATGTCATTACAGGCACTCACCTTGTTGGCCACTGCATTTACACTGGGTCTTGCATCATAGATTGTGAGTTTAGAAATTTGTCTATTAGTCTCCCTGATAACATCGAGATATTTCTCATCATCTTTATTTCGTTTACCACTCATACCAACAAGAGGCTGACTGCAACGCATGATGACGGTCTTGTTTTCTGGATGAATCCATGACAGCACCTGTGATTAGTTCAGAAAGTTTAAGCTATCAAGAAACCAAGTTTAAAGAAAACAAAGTTATAAAAAATAAAGCACTAACATGAAGAAGTGAATCTGATTGTGCTGAAACTGGATACTTTTTAACCTGCGATTTCACTGTGCACAGAAGCACACATTTAACAATTATGACTACTTAGAAACACTTAGAACAACCAATTGTTTTACTGGCCTTTTCTTAATTTGCACCACATCTAAGAGAAATTAAATGTTTGCCTTAAAAAAGTTATATCGCTTAAATAGAAAGCTTCTGATATTATTTTAATTCTGTAGCTTGCATTGGGTTTGTTATCATATAGAAACAGCTTTAACAAAAAGTGAGCAGTAAAGGAAGTCATCCCTGGTTCAATACGTTTCCCATAATACCAGCTCACATCTACAGGTCATTTTGCCAACAGTCTCAACTCTAGAACCTAATACAGGAGGGAAGAAAACCCAAGGGAAGCAAAAGAAATCTCGAAACAGCCCAGAGAGCTGCCAGTCCCCACAGTGAAGCGTGGCCACCTGATGCTGCAGAGAGCTCATCAGCCTTTCCTCAGAATTGGGCTGCTCTGATCGAACCCACAAGTCTACCACACTTGATACCTGGCTTTCCAGCTCACAGCCCGTGAGAAACAACAGAAATAAAGGGTAGCTAATAATGTAATATGCCACAAACTACAGGATTGTACACTTGAGATGGGCAATTGTTTGATTTGCAAAGTAGGTCTCCATAAAACTGTTAAAGAGAAAGGGAGCTGGGGAGGAGGAGCTGGGGAGGTGCAGCGTGGTAGGTGACAATGTAGGCTTTGGGGTCGGTGCCATCTCTGCCACGGCTCTAACCTCAGGCACTTAACTCACAGCCTCTCTGGCTTCCCTTTTCCCCTTCATCAAATGGGTAGAACAACGTCATCTCCCAGGGCTGCTGGGAAGACTGAAGAAAGATGCCTGTAACGTACGCAATAAACGCTGGCTCAGGCTGGCTTCTAGAGGCGGGCCCAGCAGCCGGTAAACTCAGATACCAAAACTACAAAATGCAGATACAAGAACTGAAGAAGCATAACCGTCTGGACTCACTTCATTTAAGACCAAACACCCTGACGTCTATGAAGTCACCCCCCAATGATGGCAAAGGACAAACACTGATGTTTATAAAAATTGATGTTTATAATAATGAGAATGTGTTATTGAGGAAAGATTATACAATATAAGAATCCACGTTCATTCTCAGAATATCTGAGTCCTTGCACCATGCTAGATACCAACTGAAAACACCATTGTAGCCCCTGCCTCAGAGCCCAAAGTCTCAGAACTGGGAAGCCTTGGGAACAGCACTAGCCTCCCTAACCCTCCGCCTTCTAATCTGCAACAGGGACACGAGCCCTGCCGTCGAGAGACAGAAAAGACACAAGATCACTTTTATAAGAGCAAATTGCTACACATACAAAAGATTTATTATTTGAGATGCTCATCAAGTTTTAAATTTCAATTGGGCTATATGCAAGAGAACTTCTGCCAATGCCCCCTTCTCCCATCCCTCTTCTCTCTGTGATGCCAGGTTAGGAAATGTGGCTCTTAAGAGTTGTTTTGCCTCCTAATTTCTTTTTTTTTGGTGGGGATTCTTACTACCTTTTGAAAAGGATGCTTGTTATAGAACCAAATGGGTACAAATCATGCTTACTTAATATCAACAATGAGTGCTTTTAAAGCACATGATACTCTATTATGTTATTCTTATTAAAATTGATATCTAGAAGTCATTGATAATTAAGGATGTACACAAAAATTTAGCCACCAAAAGATGTTTATCACAGCACTGTTTATAATAGCAAAAGATTAAAAAACCTAGACGTCTCACAGTACAAAACTGATTAAATAAATCATGGTACATCCACACTGGCACATGAGCAGACCATTATTTATCAATGTGGGAAGTTATTTATAAGATATTGTTAGGTAGAAATAGTAGACTGAGACACAAATTATAGAATAATTTCATTTTTTTTCCAACTATATATGCATGCATAGAAGGAAGTCTGGAAGAATATATACCAAAATGTTAACACTGGTTCTCACTAGGTGGCAGATTCCTTTTTGCTTGCCAGTATTTTCTAAAATGAACATGTATTTCTTATATGTTAAAGACTTCCATAAAATTAAGACAAACCTTTTTGAGAACAAAGGAATATGTATCCATTAATGGGAACATTAATGCATGTGGATTATTTCGTTACCCAATGATATTTTATTATCCTTTGTATCTTATTTATATACAAAATAAGATCTCTTTCTCATCAATTCTATTTGTGTTTTTATATGGGCTTTTATAAAAAGAACTGACTACGAAATATTAATGATTTCACATTAAAGGCACATACATTTTCTGGGTGTAAGCAAAGCTCTAAGACATACAGTCAAGAGTCAGGTGGTTAGAAAGTGTACTGGAAAGAGCATATTCCCACACTCAATAATATGTAATAGTAGATTATCTATAAATATACAGAGGTGATGAACATAAATGCAAATTGGTGGCCATTACAAAGTAAAAAGATTCAATAGAAATGGTTAAATAAATTAAAAGTTAGGAAATTCTATTTGCTCTATAGCGGACTGTTGTTTATTGAGAATAACAAGGACTACTGGGTCAAGACAGAAGGCTGTGCACTGTGGACTGGGCTCAGTTCTTTCATTCCCTCTCCTGCCCCATATCCCATGGAATTGGCAAACATACACATACACACATCTTTGTTCAATAAATATGGACTGGATGAATGAGTGAACACCACCAATCCATGCTACCCTAGCCCAGTTCTCCTTGAGGGCAAGGCATGTGTTAGCAAGACAGCTGGCCAGGGTAGGGGTGCAGTCTACGGCTACAGTACAGAAAAACATGTCCAAGCAGAGCACAAGAGGACGGAACTTGTAACCTTTGCTTCTTTAGCACCGTGTTCTAGCAAATGAGTTAAAGAACATACTTTCAAGTACAATAAATACCATGAAGATATGAATGGACACTATTAGAGAAGCAAGTGAATTTGAAGTTACAATTCATATTAGGCTGATGGTATATAAAAGTTTCTCACAAATGTCCTTTTAAGGACAAGAATGTCTAGACTTGAAAGTTAAAGGCAAGCTGACATTAAATCTTAATTTCTTCAACCTTTGTTTTCCTACTAATTTGAAGGAAAAACCCAATGTACTTATTATGACAGACTCTGAAAATTAACAGAGGAAAAAAGCAATCTCTAAATTTTTAGTTGATAAAATTTATGTACAGAGTAGACAGTATGACATATCCATAAATATTTAAGGGTAAAAAGAGAACTCTGTGAGCCAGGTTCAATGATACTGTAAGTGTACTGTCTGGAATAATCTGTACTTGATTCCAGTTTGATAATAGCATTGAGGCAGCCTGCAAACGTGCCGAGGATGAGCTCCTCCTGATAAGAGTGCACATAAAAGCTTACACCTATACGTTCTACAGCAGAAGACAGTGTGTTCTCGCTGCCAGCATCAATCACCTGACATTTATCAAGAACTTATCATACATCAGGTATCGTGCCACTGAGATGAAAACTACAAAGAGCCTGTCCTTCCTTCCTTCCTTCCTTCCTTCCTTCCTTCCTTCCTTCCTTCCTTCCTTCCTTCCTTCCTCCCAGCACTTGGTCCATGTATGACAGCATTCCTTGTACCCTCTCTTGGATAGAGCTGTTTATTTGCATTTGTTCTCTGTCCCTGATGGCAAGCTCCCAGAAGGCAGGTGTTCTCTTCTTCTTTTCTCATTTGGCATGGTGCTTTGCACTCAGAAGCCACCAGATAATGACTGGTTGGAATGAAATTTCAAAAAGAGTGTTTCTCTAAATTGCTTGACTATTGTTCTTATAGAATGAAAGGCACTCTTTGAGAGAAACATTAATCTCAGTACTCACTGGAATTCGATTTCGGGATCTAAAAGTTGCAACTCGCCTGAGGTCCTCATCGGAGGCATGATATGGAACCACCAAAAGAGCAGGGTAAGTATCACAGAGTTCATAGCACTTATTAATAAAACTTATTCTCCAATGGTGATTGGGCAAGCCCTGCAGGAAAAAAGGAAGTCCAAGTCAGTATCACATGACTTCATCTCTGGATTTGGCCTTGGGCCTCTGTTCTTTCTTCTAGTAATATATGTGCACATGCCTCTTTGACGACAGGGTGATGACGGCCTACCTATTTGTAATAGTAAGGTGTCAAATCAGTCATTCAGACAACATAAGAACACAAGACAAAACACTGGTGGTTTCCACAATTCTAAACTATCTTTTGCAAATACAGATTCTCTTGAATTTGCAATCTTTATTTGGTGTCAACATATTCTTTACTACTCATAAATAAAGATAAACCCAAGTTCATCCCCCACCCATGCACCCCTCCCACCTCAAAGAAAAGTACCTCGTGTAATCTTAATCTGTGTCTAATTGAGGGTAGAAAAGAGATCAGGCAACTTCCTCTCCCTGCTCAAAAGAGAGTAAATGCTTCAGTCTGTTCCAAAATAGAAGGTGGCAAAGGTCACGAAGAAAATCACAGAGGGGAAGTAAAGGAAAACCCCTCTGGGGAGGCTCATTTCGCCACCTCCGATGAGTTTTTTAAATCAAGTTGTTCAGGATCAATGGTTGCCCTACAGGTTGTGTGAGAAATACAGTCATTTGCATTTTAAGCAGACTGATAATGTGACAGTAAGACACAGAAGACAACTCCCATCCTATCATCTACCCACAAAATTGTATCTAGGACGCACAAGATCCAGAGGTGGTGGAATATTCTCTCCCCATACTCACAAATGCACAAATACACACATGAAAGTGAGCTATGTGGGTGTTTGCTTTGGGGACAGACATTGTACCTTTTCTTTAGGTCTGGCCCTATAGACCACGGACCAAACAGATGTTGAGTCTGATGCTGAGTCCAATTAGAGAGTTATAAGTCCCATCAGAAAGTTATAAGAAAAAAAGATTGAATATAATGGCAGTCTAGAACAAAATACCTTCAACAGTTCATATATGCATGCAATCTTAATAACAGGAACTGTTTTGTTTCAAGCTAGAAGCTTTGAACTAAAAAAAAAAGTCTTAATATAATCAATAATACCCCCAAAATAAGGTAAAAATATTTGTATACATAATGTTACAAGGTCTCCAAAACATGCAAAATGTTTTAATGGTCCTTCTCCCACCTTAGCTAGTCCGAAACAGGTCATTAAAATGAAAGGTGTAGACAGCCTTTGGAACCTCAACAGTCTAAACCTGATTTATGGAAGCGATAAGATATACTACCTCACACATGTGCTCTAGAGCTAAACTCCTGCACCCAAATTCCAGAGCATCAAATCTGCTTATGAACATGCAAACCATTGATCAAGACTGAAAAAGGAAATCAACCTGGGTTCTTGGTGGTGGAGGTGGTGGCAAGAAGGTTCTTCTCAAGTTTAGGATTCTGCAATTTTACTTTACTTTCACTACCTTTTCATATAAAGCAACTGGGCTTGATTTGATTGTCAAAGTTCATTCAACAAAATTTCCTAATTAAGAGCTTTGTGGAACAATTATAAAAAATTCCATCACAAAACTCCTAGATCTCCTATAGATTTGGTTATACCAGAGATCAAATTGTGGCTCTTGTTACATAATAGGATCTTCTTCACAAAAATGCTACAAGAGACCTTTGTCCCTGAACAAGCAATATTATACCAAGCCTTTTGCCTTTATTATAGCAAATAAATATGCATGTAAGTGAAGTTTACATAAAATAGCAGTAAAGGCAATTATAATAGACGCTCATCAAAGTTTTCTTGGAGAAGATATCATTACGGGAAAACATTTCTAATTCATTTGAATCTGCAAACCAGAATGAATATAATTTAAATCTAACTGCCAGTAATAGGTAAGCTCCCAAATAAACAAATAGCAACCTCAACTCCTAAAAAGTATGGTATAAGAAGTTTGACTTTTCTAGACCCCAAGTATTTGATTCATTTCATAAACAACACAAAACTGAAGGAATTAGAATTTAGCCATCCAGCCTTCAAAGCAGCTTGAATATGGCTTTGGAATGAGCTTCTAAGTTACACAGTGATAGATAGATAGATGGAATGAGCTACATTACACAAGATGTAGGTAATACCACTGCCATTAAAAAGATATTTAGGAAGGTTGTTGATTCTTAGAGGCATGACCAATGACATACTGTCACTATGCATATTTGAAATTTACCACATACCAGACAGCAGTATCTACTGACTTACCTGTCTTCTGTATTCTTCAACTGGATTATAAACCATCCATCCATCCAAGTTAAACTTTTCTTCATTTAAAAATGCAAATAATGGCTAGAAAAGGCAAATAAAATAAAATAAAATAAAGTCCAGTGCAAAAAAGCTGTCTACTAATAGCACATTGTTTGATTTCTTAGAAAATAAATTTCACCAGATTTGCCAGCCATGAAATGACAGCCAAAACCAAGACTTATAACGAAGAAACAACAGTGGAAAAGTTCAGACTTACATTAACTTCTGTACTGAGTAAAACTTTTGAAACCTCAAAGCTCAATTTTCTTTGGCTATAACATCTCTTAATTTTTTAAAATGGTGCCACACACACACACATACACACACACATTTTCAGGCCAAAAAATGCCCATCAATTTTAAATATTAGCAATCAATCGGGTAAAAGGCACTAAAGAAAAAGAAGAGAGATAATTCAGGAATGATTATTAAACGTGCACCTGTTTTAAAAGGGAACAATGCCACATTCATCTATTTGAAAAAAGAAAGGGCATTAGGAAAACTCTTAATTAGCTGTTCTCTGTGAATTCTGAATCAATGCCCTGGTCTCCATGAAACGACAAGACTCAGACCTCTCATCTCTTCTCTACCCATGCTCACTCTTGAGGTGCTACTGATGAATTTTATGGCTTCAAATATCACCCACATTCCAGTGACTACTAAATATCTGTTGCTCTCCAGCACCCCCTGTGAACGCAACTTGGCTATCCAAGTGCTGTTCTACAACCCCACAGACTGCCTAAGAGGTATCTGGAGAACTGTGAAGTTAACACATCCAAAGCCAAACCCTTTATTCCCCCTGACCAACCCTGCTGTTTCCAGTCTCCCCACTTCAGTAAATGATAGCCCTGTCCTAGTTGTCTGAGCCGAAAATCTTGGAGCCATCCCTGTTACCTCAGGCTACCACCCTGGTCCAAGTCTTCAACATCTTTTACTTGGCTTATTACGAGAACCTCCTAGCTGCTGCCCTGCTTTCATCTTTATGCTTCTAAAGTCAGAGTAACAATGTCACAACGTAAGTCAGATCAAGTCATTCCTTTGCCCCAAATCCTCCTGTGGCTTTCTATCTCGCTTGAGTAAAAGTTCGTGGCTGTTTGCCATCCGGCCACCTCCCTGGCCATGTCTCTGCTCTCAGCCTCACTCACTCCACTCCAGCCACACTGGCCTCCTGTGCCATTCCGTAAAACACCAAGCACATGCTAGTCTCAGGGCCTTTGCACCTGCTATTCCATCTGTCAGGAATCCCTTTCCCTCATGGCTTCCTCTTACTTCTCCTGTCTCTTTGATCGAATGTAAGTTTAACCAGTAAGTCCTCCCTGTTTTATTTCCCCCATCACTCATGACCATTTGACATATTATATATGTGCTTGTTTACTGCTGGACCTCCACTGTCTTCTCCCCTAGAATCTGGGCTCCATGAAGGCAGACATTTGCTTTGTTCATATCCTCTATTCCCAGTAACTAAAACAGCGCCTGGTCTATGGTAGGCAGAGGACGTACCTGTTGACAATGAAAACGTGAAGCCCAAACAGCCCCTGCAACAGCTGCCATCTCTGGAGGTGCTGTGTCTGGGCACTTTTCTTCTAGGTATCTCCCTCCTCACCCATTTTCCTCTATTATCAGCCTATTGCTTTGAATACCAGTGTTCCCTCCTCTACATTAGAGACATTCAGCAACACTTTTCTGTATTTGAATGGCAAAAGGTTGAAGGTTAAAACTGATCAAGAACATGCTCTCCAGTTTGTCTTCTCAAACTTTCCCGAGCATGCAGCATCCTCAGCAGGTCTCAACTCTGACAGCACTAGGCCTGAGTGCTGTGTTTTCATTCCGTGACGGACAGCGCTCCAGCCGTGCATTAGTGGTAACACTGATCCAGCTAAGCCATTCACCGAGGCTCTAGCCTGACACTGAATCCACAGCAATGCTTAATTATTCAGTACCACTGGGGAAGATAAGTGATTCCTGTTAACTCAAGTTTAATGCAAAGACAGAGGGACTTGTGAAAATAGCACTAAAATGTTTGTGCACTTCTTTAGCCATAAGCAGTCTATGGAACATACCTAACCATTACCTTGGTGATACATCACTGCTTTGAACATGTGATACTACACTAGTCACTATCTGGTACAGGTAAATACTCAATATTGCTGAATGCTGCGCTGTCGACTAGTTGTAGGTGGCAGATGCTTTCAGACATAAGGCTATAATGTCACTGACTTTAGAAAAAAACCTAGAATCCGCTTTCTTGAAATAAGTTCCTGACCTCAAAATGGCTTTTGTTCATTCGTTTGTTTTCAGTTATTCGTGTCTTTCCCATGAAGCTCAAGTGAATATGGTAGCCTTAGAAAAAAATCCTAAATCAAAGGCCCAGATAAAGCTTTCTCTCCATAAAAATCATCACGTCTAGTAATGCTATCTTTAACTTCTTGAACTTGCCAGCAGCATTTGCAACATAAATTACTATTTCTTAATCATTAATATTAAAGCACCTTCTTTTTTTGCTCCAAGTATTCTCTTGTATTTTATGTAAAAATTAGTGATAAGTGTAACATAAGTTTACAAAATTGTTATCAGAAGACAAAAAGCTACATAGCCCAAACCAAAATTATCTCCATAATTTCCTCAATCTGATTTAAGAGAACTCAAATATAAGCAACATAAGTTGTTTTGCCATGAGTATGGGAATGCAACAATATTCTCATGGTAGTTCTATATCAGGTGGCTTTTCTCAGGTAATCACTTCTACAATGACACTGCACATTATGAATAATGTCCAGGATCAGTCAATGAACTGGCATCTTTTCTCCCAGAAAATGCCTAGGAGAACTCAGTGACAGCAACAGCTCCCACTTTACTCTTGATGCTAAGAGCCAGGCTTGGATCCCAAATATTTTAGGAAAATTTATGAATCAAATAACAGCCAAATATTTCTCATCATGAAATACATAGCAACAATGTAATACTGCATTGGATCTTAGGTTGGAAAAGACCAGGTACTTAAACCAATATTTTCACCATCCAAATAAATTAGCTTACAATTACACAAAAACATTTTTTAAAAAGCATTACTGGTTAGTGTTTACGTTTTGTTTTTCTTTAAAAACTAAGTTTTCCATAAACAACTTGGCTCGACTAAAAGCAAGTGTTCTAAAAAAACCAATGTTGACATTTTCTTAAGTTGAATGTACCAGGACTTTCCAGATATTTTCATTTTTCCTTTAAGATTCAGATAAGAGAACAAAGCAAGAATTTTAAAATACAAGCTCGCAGTAGAATAACATAAAGATGGATTACTACAAAAAACAAAATTACTAAGCATTAAAGCAAGGATAACAAAACCTATTCATCTGTACCTTATTATGAAAAAGTATAAAATTCCCTACAAGTGGTAGCTTGTCACAAGCCTAATTAAAGCTCCTGTCTGAAAATTGTTAAAACCTAAAGTTAATGAGTTACATGTTTTGAGGCTTTTAGCTGTCATTTATTTTCTCTTCCAGATGATGCATTTTTTTAAGGCCTTGAGTTTTTCGTAATTTATTAATGGGTTGACATAATTTTCAAAAATTATTCTGAAATATAACCTTGGGTCTATTTTGACCCTAAATTTGGGAAATCAAAGTCACATGTTTCTTTTTTTTTTTTTTTTTTTGTCAATATACACTGTATATGATTATTATGGCCCGTCACCGACACCTCCCTCCCTCCTCCCTCTCTCCCCTCCCCCCCAAGAATGTCCTTTCCGTTTGCTTGTTGTAACAACTTCATGGAAGTATAGTTGTTATATCTTCTTCCCCACCCCCCAAAGTGATATACAAATTTAATGCAATCCCCATCAAAATTCCTATGACATTTCTCACAGAAATGGAAAGAACTATACAGTTATTTATCTGGAATAACAAAAGACCACGAATAGCCAAAGCAACGCTGAGCAAAAAAAATAAAGCTGGAGGTATTACTCTACCTGACTTTAAACTATACTACAAAGCTATAATAACCAAAACAGCATGGTATTGGTATAATAACAGAGACTCTGATCAATGGAATAGAATAGAGCACCCTGAAATCAACCCACGCACTTACTGCCATTTGATCTTCGACAAAGGCATCAAGTCTATTCACTGGGGTCGGGACTCTCTCTTCAGCAAAGGGTGCTGGGATAACTGGTTATCCATTTGCAGGAGATTGAAACTAGACCCATATCTCTCACCTTGTACTAAAATCAACTCAAAATGGATTAAGGATTTAAATATACACCCCGAAACAATAAAACTTATTAAAGAAAACATAGGAGAAACCCTTCAGCAAATAGGGCTGGGCACAGACTTCATGAATATGACCCCAAAAGCACGGGCAACCAAAGGAAAAATAAACAAATGGGACTATATCAAAGTCACATGTTTCTAGAGTATTTCCCAGTCCAGCATACTCTTCATTAAGCAGGGAGTCTTGTTTGCTAAATGGGTCCACTCCATAGCCTGTCCAAGCACTGATTTCTTTTCTTGCCTATGAAAACTCGAGAATGATTCAGCCCTAATTTAGCAAAGCCTTAGACAGAGATGGTGTTTTGCCAAGTGTTAGCTTTCAGTTGATGCTTCAATAAGCCCTACAAGGTTTTCTTCTGGGGCATGATCCTTATTCAGGGCTCTGCCTCTGAGTAGGGGTGGGATGGACTGGGGTGGGCTGCTTTTTCAAGATGCCAATTGATGCCTGTGCCCCATCTCATCCTTCTGAAACAGAATCTCTAGGGGGTGACTTCCCTACTTCCCTGATCCTAGAAGGGCCATATGGAATACACCAGAACACTTAGGAATCTAGCCTAGGGTGCTATGAGGTCAAGCTATTTGGGGAAATGGCTTACTTTTTAAAAAAAAGTTATTTTGAAATAATTATAGATTCACAGGAAGTGAATCTTCAGCCAGACTCTCCCTATGTTAACATCTTGTATAACTGGAGTACAATATCGAAACCAGGAAACTGACATCAGAAAATATACATTCTTAAATGCCCACCCCTGGCTTCCTCAAGTGAGTGGGTCTTCCTTTATTTTGCTCTGTATTAGTATTTGGGCATTTCATCAATTCAGACCCCTATTAGTCAAGAGATACCATGCATGGAGACTTAAAAAAGCAACCATGTGCATTTTTTTCTGGATTAAAAATAGCACAATGTAACATCTGAAAAATGTTAAAGGACAAAGTTGAGATGAAAATCTTTGATTTCACACTAGGGATAAAAACAGCTCTGCACAGAGAATATAACTTGTCATTTTAATTTAGCTACATTTATCGCTGTTGTGTCCTGTGGGGGAAAACTCCGAAATGATGACAGATTTTAGCTTTCACTTAATTAGTCATTATTTTTAAATGGCACCTATATAAAGATGCACTGATTTGCTTAGTACATCTATATTGAATTTTTGTGGTTACATAGCAGAATCTACCAACGTTGAGCGATTCCTGAGTTTTGTACGAGGAGGGAGCACTGTCGAGGGCTCAGGAGCGCTCCATCTTGTGAAGCCCCTTCACAGAAAGCCTGTTCCCTGAAGACATGCCGTGTGGTGTCTCAGAACTGGGTGTTGGAAAGCCACATTGGAAAAATGCAGTACCACTTCAAATGGAAGATATTTACAGAAGCAAATAATTTTCATAGTATTCAGGGGGATAAATTGATGAGCTATGGACATTTAAAAAGTGCTTTCAGATGCACCCACAATGGCACAGTCATCAATGGATGCGATTTTCAGAAAGATCAGTCCCTTTGAATGTAGCAAAGAAACCTACATCTCCGAATACCTAACCTTAAGACTGCAGGGTCACTCACCAACCGCTTCTTTTCTGATGAACTTTGCGATGTTTGAACAGGAATGTAAGTGAACTTTTTTTTTTCTAATTTGATTTCTGAAATGGAGGATATTTACCTTTTTAAAAGCTTCCATCTACCATTTAAGGGTGTGGCAATGTAAAATTACTTCACTCTCACCTTTTAGGTTACACTTTAGAAACAAGACCTCTTCATATATGAAAAACTGCTTCCATTAAAGTTGGGGGAGAAAGCTTAAAATTTTAAAGAAACATAGGAGGAACTAAAATTTGGCAAAGTTTATAATTCTAACACCTTAATGCTAGATAATGCTTTCAATGTAAGTGTTTCACACGGCTTGACACGGTAAGTTCACTTCAATTAGTTTTGACGCAGTTATTCCAAAAACCTGACAAAAGTTTCATAGGTCAAAAGCAGCTAGCACATAAATTACCACTTATACTTCCTTTTGCGTAAATAATTTGCCTAATCCTGTTTCTACCATTGACTGAATCTGTAACCCTGGGGAAAATGGCTTAATATTCCTGGGTCATGGTTACCTTCATACATAAATGTACATATTTCCTTGTTCAGGAAAGGACCACAAAAGTACATTTGAAATGTCATTTGAAACCATTCTGTAAAAAGAGCATTCTTTACAACTTGTCCACAATCATAATCATTTGAGGCTGACATTTCGCAGGGCTCATCCTCAGCACCTCTTCTCACTGTAATTCTCTCAACCTGGCAATTTTTTTTTTTTTTTTTTTTTTTTGTCTTTTTGTCTTTTTCCGTGTCCGGCAACGGATCGCAACCCTCAGTGTTGCCCCCGTACCGGACCGGGGACCGGCAACAGGACTGCAACCCTCGGTGCTGCCCCCGCGCCTCGCTCAGCCAGTGAGCGGGAACCGGTCTGTATGTGGGATCCGAACCCTCGGGCGGGAGCGTCGCCGCGCTTCCCAAGCGGTGCACTATCCAGTGCGCCACCGGGCCGGCCCCTCAACCTGGCAATTTTGGTCACACCTGTTAAAATGCCAATGATCACATCCAGGCCTACCAAATAAACCTTTCCCTGGGCCAGAGCTCTGGGTCTATGTCATCACCTGCTTCCTAGGTGCCTGTAACTGGTTGTCCCACAAATACCTGCGACTCAGCCTATCCAAAGTGGAACTCACCACCTCCTCCTGACTCTCCTCCTATATTCCCCATCTCAACCACTGGCCCTACTGTCGGCCTGGTCACCCAGGCTGGGTCCTCCCCTGTCTATCATCCCATCCCCACCACGACCATATTCAGTCAGTCACCAAATTCTACTGATCATACTGTCTAGATCTCTCTCAAATCCATTCTCTCCTATCCTTCACTGTCCCACTTCGAGCAGACCGACACAGATCAACGTGACTAATAAAAATCCCCAGAAATGGTCTCCTCTTCTCCACTCCTGCCCCCTCCACCCACTCTGCACATTGCAGCCCAAGTGATCTTTTTGAAATAGAAATCTAATCATGTCACATTCCCGTTTAAAACTTCAAAGTGACTCTTCTGACCTTCAGATAAATAGCACAACTTCTTGGCAGGGTACATTAGGCTCTGCAAGTTTGGCCCAAGCCTTCCCCTCCAGCACTGTCTCTCACTCACTCACTCTCCCACATGCTCACTGTGCTCCCCAACTCCAAACCATGTGCTCTTCCAGTCTGTCTGGCCTCTACACACTTGCACAGACTGTTCCTTCAGTGTGGCATGTCTGCTTCTGCCTGGCAAATGCTCCTACTCATCTTTCAGCATTTGTTTCCTCTAGGAAGTCTTCCTTTATGCTCCCGTGACATCCTGTGCACCACTGTATTGTATGCATCTGTTTGTCCACATCACCCAGGAAAATGGCAATCCTTGGGAACAGGAAGTGGGTATGTGCTCTAGATCCCTGAGCCTGGCCACAATGCAAGCATTCTATAAATGCCTGAGCAAAAGCAGGGAGGAAAGAAATGAAAAAGAAGAGGAACAAGGGGAGGCTTGTCCTACCAGACATTGCAACATCTTAGAAAGCTTCAATAGTTAAGAGCATTACTGGTGCATGACTAGAACGATCGAGAAAAGAAGAGAAACACTTAGAAATAAAACTAAATACACAGAGGAATTTAGTGTGAGATAAAGGTGGTTATTTCAAATCAATGAACTAGTCACCAAATGATGTTGCAACAACAGAGGAAGAAAGAGTTGGATCCATACCTTTCACTTTAACTCTGAATAAATTCCAAATTGATCAGATATTTAAATTTTATCTCATTTAGAGGAACATGAGATAATTCCTTTATAACTCTGAGTGGGGAAGTCCTTCCTAACTAGGATACAAAACCCAGAAGCTATAAAAGAAAAGAGTTAACATAGTAGGCTGGAGACTGCTCTCCTTAGAAAGGTCTGCTTACATTGTTGGTCCTTGGCTGGCACCTGGGAATCTGGATTTCAGGACAGTTCCCATCATTCCCTAGCTGGTAAGAGTGGCTTACTGTGCCTGACCTGTTTTTTTATAAATAAAACAGCTTATGCTGAAGTCATGCTTTCCTCCTGGGAGTGTGGAATTTGGTATCTGTTATGCAGTGGGTGCCTACGTGACTAGCTCCCAGTAAAAACCCTAGACACTGAGTCTCTAATGAGCATTTCTGGTTGGCAACATAGCAAACATGTGTCACAACTCATTGCTGAAAGAATTAAGTGCATCCTGTATGACTCCACTGGAAAAGAACTCTGGAAGCTTGTTCCTGGTTTCCCCCAAACTTCTCCCCATGTGCCTTTCCCTTTGGTGGTTTTGCTTTGTATCCTTTCGCTGTAATAAATCATACCTGTGAGTACAACCTTAGGTTGAGTCCTGTGAGTCCTCCTAGTGAATCACTGCACCTGGGGGTGGTCTTAGAGACCCCAGACAGACAGACAGACACACAGACAATAAATTCTACCAAATAAATATAAAAAAAATTCTCCATAGCAAAACCCACCATATGTAAAGTTAAAAGACATATGGGAAAAATATAATACAAGTCGTTATAGCTATTACATTAAGAGTAGCTACAAGTAACAAGAAAAAGAACAAAAACTCAAAAGAAAAACAAACAGAAGATCCAGAGAATGCAGAAATGGAAATACAAACCAAAAGATATTCAAATCCACTTAAATAAGTTAAATACAAAATAAAACTATGAATCTACATTTTCACCTATTGGGTTGGGAAAAACCAAACAATTAGAAAACATTCTGGGTTGGCCTGGTAGGCAGCATAATTGCCTCCCAAAGATGTCCATGTCTAATCCCTGAAACCTGTGTTATGCTACCACACATGGCAAAGAGGAATTCAGGCTGTAGATGGATTTAAGATTGCTAATCAGCTGACCTTATGATGGGGAGATTGCCCTGATGACCTGGGTATGCCTCATCTAGTCCTAAGTGTCCTTACAGGTGGAAGAGGGAAGGAGAACAGAGTCAAAGGAGGAGACGTGACCATGGAAGCAAAGTCAGAGTGTTGGGGGTGAGGAGGCCATGACCCGCTGTTGCTGGCCAAAGAGGAAAACAGTGAAGAGGTAAAGATTTGATGGCATTTGAGCCATCCTAGAAGGAAAAGACGACTTTGGACTCGATAGCAACAAAAAGGGACAAATGGTAGCCAAACTCAGAGAGTATACGGCCATTGGCAAACACCGTGGTCTCCTACCAGGTAGGAGGAGGGTAACAAAAGCTGGAGAGAGGCAGGGTCCCACTGTGAAAGAGCGAGCTTTATGTTTACAGTGACAGAGGTGGATAAGGTGCTGAAGTTTTGGAGGCAAAGTAATGAGATAATCTGGTCTGTATTCCAGGGAGATTAATCTGACAGAAGACACATGTAGGAGTGGATAGGAGAAAGATGGACATAGGAAGACCAGTTAAAGCACCATTCGAGCAGTTCTGAAGAGAGGAGATGAAAAATCCCCTGGACTTGGTCAACATTAAGAAACAGGTCCAATGGCCTTGATTTCACATGAGAATGAAGAGGAAGAGGATGACACCATTAAAAATAACCAGGAACACAAAGGAGAAGGATTTTGGGAAATATGAAAGACTCATTTTAAACAAAGGTTTAGGTGTCACGTGAAATCATATAGCAGCTATGGGGAAATATGAAACTATAGATTTGGAAGTCATGCTCAGAAAGGCAATGCTGGTAGACATGACAGTGAGAAAGACTGCTGAGGGGTAGTATAGAGCAGGAAGGAGGAGGAGGAGGACAGATTTTTCTAGAAAACCACGTTTAGAGGGCAGGAGGAAGCAGAAAAGAAGCGAGAGAGGTAGGAGGAACAGGAAATTTAGATCTCGGAAGCTACAGGGAAAGTTAAGTTTTAAAAAAAAGAGGGACAGGTATCTGGAAATCTGATAGTCTAGATGCCATAATGAGATTTCTGCTGAAAACAACTAAAAACGCTAGATACAACAGAAGAATTTTTTTTAAATGCATTAATGAGCCTGCAAGGGAGGAAAACATACTGAGAAGCCAAAAACTACTGGCAAACAGGAATGCAGAGAGCAAGAGGAACATACTGGCTTTCACCTTCAGGGTACCCACAGGACTGATTTTCATGGCCTCTTGGGGTACAGAAGATAGGACGTGAAGCCCTGGGCCTACCCAAGATGGGGAGTCAAACTGGAAACCTCCCAAGTGCTACAGCTCAGGGAAGGACGAATGGGAAATAACCACCTGTCTAGATTATAGGTGCTGAGCAAGAGAGGAAAACTCTCTCTACCACCATCTCCTAGTAGGGATTTGTAGCCACAAGTCAGCCCTTAAGTAATGTGTAGCCAAAAGTCATAAAACTTAGACAGTACCAAAACATCAAGCAGAGAATTTAATTATAACCATCCCAAGCTGATAGCGCCACAAGATGCCTGGCAGAAGGAAACGAATCCTATTGAGGGAAAACTGCCTTCACTCTTGGCCTCACGGTATTCCCACAGATGAAGTTCCAAGGAATAGGAGTTCACAGGCAATAATCACAAAACACACCAGGGAACTAAGCAACATGAGCCAGCAAAAACCCACACCCAAGGTAGAAAAAGGCCATAAAGACTTTGGGTGTTGAAATGATCAGAAGCATGCTATAAATTATGTTCAATTTGCTTACAGAAGTAAAAGAGGGGATTGTAAAATCTGAGTGGAGAGGAAGTAAGATATTATCAATAACGGCCAAACAGATCTGAAAAAGAGTCAAATAGAACTTCTATAATTGAAAAACATAATGTCCATCAATGGACGACTAAATTTGCTTACAGAAGTAAAAGAGGGGATTGTAAAATCTGAGTGGAGAGGAAGTAAGATATTATCAATAACGGCCAAACAGATCTGAAAAAGAGTCAAATAGAACTTCTATAATTGAAAAACATAATGTCCATCAATGGACGACTAGATAAGGAAAATGTGGTATATATACACAATGGAATACTACTCAGCTATAAAAAAGAATGAAATTCTGCCATTTACAGCAGCATGGATGAGCCTAGCAAAAATTATGTTAAGTGAAATAAGCCAGGCACAGAAAGAGAAATACCACATGTCCTCGCTCATAACTGGGTAGAAGGGAGGGAGGGAGAGAGGGAGGCAGAATGGCAGACAGAAAGACAGATAGAAAGACAGACAAAGACAGACAGACAGAAAGACAGACAGAAAGAACCACAACATTACGTTGAACTTTCAGAAGGAGAGAACAAACATAAGGATACTAGAGATGGGGGGAGGGAGGGGGCTTGGGAAGTGATTGGTCAGGTAAGGGGCATAAAGAATGATTATGATTTATATTAATGAATATGCTAATAAAAAAAGAAAAAACATAATAACGGAGATAGAAACTTGGGAGACAAAAACTCAGCTGATCAGGCATAGCTGAAGTCGAAGATAAAAGTGAGTAATTTGCCCAGCATGCACCCCGAGAGACAAATGGATGTTCCACTGATCAATATTCTTTATGTTTTACATATATTTCATATTCCTTTTGTACCTACTCAATATTTAAAAAACCACAACTTTGAAAGGAAGGGGTGGTTAAGAGTCAACTGACAGCACAGTTTAAGGGGTAAGGTCTCACAGACTACCACGTCTTATAACTTGTAAGGTATTGCCCACTTTCAGAGGAATAGCTCCACTTGAGCAGGAGGGCTACAAGTCTGATCACAATGAGTTCTGCAGAGAGTGGATGCTGAGGATGTGTGGGCGGGCAGGAATTTCTATGCTTCTGAACACGGATGGCAATGCTGGGGTAGTTCCAGGAGATGGGCAGTAGGGAGAACTGAGCACGTTCAAAGGCTGAGAGGGAGAAGGCAGAGAAGAGGGAGAGATCAAAGGGAACAGAAGGCCAAGTCTTGCAGGAAGCAAGACGGAAGGAGATTTAAAAGCATGATTAGTTCCTATAACTAGTAGGTTTACTGTTTATTTAAGAAAAAAAAAAGTCCTGGCCAAAAAGAAAATAGAAAACTAAGATATACTTTTGTCCTAAGGCCACTTCTAGGCTGAAAGCATGCATACGCACACAGGCACACATGCATATATATATATACGTGCGTGTGCACACATGTGCTTCTCGTTTCAGTCCCCATCTGAAAATGAGTTATTTCCTTTTATCTCTTAATTCTGTAATCAGCCTAGAAAGTAAGGGTCCACCAAATTTCAGACTAGTTTAAAATTTCAAAGCAATTTACAAATTTTTCCCCATTTCTGAGCTAAAAAACAAAGGCACAGAATAAAACAGAATTATGCAGAATTCTGTATTCATAGGATCATTTAGACCTCTCATTCAAATGATCAAAAGAGATGTTCACCCCCATAACTCACTTTACTAATTTGCATGTAATTATTTTCATAAGTCAGCACAAGTAGAGTAGAGTGACAGGACACAAGGTAGAAATGAAACTGTGCTTAAGCCGCACAACAGGGTTTGATGTGGTTCACCAAAGTTAGCAAAAAGAAATAAGTAGCAAAGACCATGAAAACCAAAGGCAGCAGTAACAAACGTCTGCAAATGCTGACAAGCCTGCTCTGTCTTAAAGTCGCCACTGTTTTGAAGACACTGTTTCCATCCTTAGGCTGCAGAATAAAGCACTATGCCATCAGTCCCTGGAAAGCTCCTAGGCGCCACAGCAAAGGCCTTGCAACCCAGATCCTTTGCTCCTGAAACAAGACGTAGCAAGAGCAAGTCCCCTCATCTGTGCCTATTTCAACTAACATAAGGTCAATTTTACCCCAGCCCAGACGAAGACAAAAACTTTGCAACGACGTGACTACTAATCAGCTCACAGAATAACAAGTAGGAAATACTGTGATGCTGAAGAGCTTAATCCAGAATGTCACAGAAAAACGGAAAGTGCAGAAACACAAACCCGAATGAGCCATGTTCCTTTGAAAGCAGTAAGTCTGAGAGGGTTTAAAAGATGAATAGAGGGCCGGCCCGTGGCTCACTCGGGAGAGTGTGGTGCTGATAACACCAAGGCCCCGGGTTCGGATCCTATATAGGGATGGCCGGTTGCTCACTGGGTGAGCGTGGTGCTGACAACACCAAGTCAAGGGTTAAGATCCCCTTACCGGTCATCTTTAAAAAAAAAAAAAGATGAATAGAAAAAAATGGGAAAGAGTTTCTGAAGAATTCTGTTCATTGCCTATCACCACTTTCCATAGTTCACATTTCTAGCTCAGATGCTTTCCGGATTTAAGACTCTGAAATTAAACGCTTTCAACGAATCCTTTCTCAAGGTACAACGAATGGTTTGTTAATAAGAATAATACTAATCTTTCCTTATATAGCATCTGTATTTTAAAAGGCTTAAAGTGTTCCACATACGAGGACACTTCAAAAAAGTTCGTGGAAAAACAGAACTGAAAGGTAATATGAATCTTTCCACGAATTTTTTGAAGTACCCTCGTATTATCGCAATTACTTTACTAACATTCTTGGGAAAAAGAATGCTGGGGTGATCATCTTTATTCCTTCGACCTGCTGGGACAATGGTGCACTAAGCACACAACGGCTGACACTGCATGCCGGGCAGCGTCATAAGCACTTTACGTTTAATCCTCACAAAAACCGTGTGTGGTAGGGACTGTCATCATCCCCATTACATATGAGAACACTGAAGCACATAAACATTATGGGACTTCCAAGGTCACCAAGCAGGTAAGTGACTGAGCCAGATTCAGATGTGGGCCGTCGGATTCCACAGCACATGCTCACAACCACACACCCGAAGGGCTCTGCAAACAAGTCCCCTCACTGGGGCTCCCCATCAGCAGCTGCTGTGAGCCTGGCACCTGGGTCTCGGGCTTCATTTCTTCTAGCTCGAGACTTCCCATGAGTTTATTTATCAACTCAAAACCTTCACTTAGAATTCAAGAAAATCCATGTATGCCTGTAGCTGTAAAGATAGATTTAAGTGGCTTTATTAACACTGACATTGACTTAAAATGCATTTCATTATACATACTCTATCATTATCTAAAACAGTGTTTTTCAAACTTTCTTGACCATGATTAACAGTGAGTAATGCACTTTAACACCAAGACCTGGCACACACACATACCCCTGAGAGAAATGTCTCATGAAACCATACCTCTCCAAATTATGTGTTAAGCTTTCAATATTTTCTATTCTATATTTTAAAATATTTTCTCTTCTATATTTAAAATTTTTATTCTATATTTAAAAATGCTGGTTTCAATCTAGTAAATTGATTTTATGACTCAGTAATAGGTTGAGACTGACAGTTAAAAAACTCTCATGTAAAAGTGATATTATCTCTGATTATTCCATTTGCATATAAAATGAGCAAATAATAAAGGAAATCAATGAGAGAAGAACTTTGCTGTTGAACATATCACCCCAACAGTCAAACTCTTTATTCTTCTGTAGTGCTATCAGGCTCTGCTCATATGTACACAATTTTGGTTCCTGTCTTTTAAAAAAATTGCTATAATATCAGAAGCATTGTGACATTTCTTATAAAAATTTATCATTTGGTTAGAGCTGATATTGAGTCATGTGCAATTTATGAGAATTCAGTACAACTTCTAGTGTTTGAAAAGCAAAGAAAAAATAAAACAAGAAAAAAAATACTTTGGCTGAAACAGAAAATGTTATCTAAAAAACGTGCATGTCTTACTGGACTGACATAATACATAAACAATCAAGTTAATAGTTTGAGGTGGACTCTGTTGCCAAACAGCTAAAGTTCAGTTTGAAGTTTAACTCCCGACTTGAACACACTGAGTGGTTAAAATACTAATGGGGAAGAAGGCAAGAGAGAGCCAAAGGGGTGGTCTGAAATTAAAAAGCCCACTCACAGTCTATTCATCCTGCAGCTGGATTTGGAACCCAGCTCTTTTGGCCTCCAGACAGCATTTCATGGATACTACAGCAAGTTTATTTCTGACTTCAAATGCCAATAAAAATCACTGATAATCTGCACCTGTTTGAAAAGTTTCAATAATATTAACCAAATGATATTTTTCAAGCAGGGGCCCTTTGTGTTGTTCAATACAATCAGGCTGAGATTATGCTTCCAGGAAATCCCTTTTTGGCACACCCTCACATTCCCCACTGTGGCAGTTTGGAAACTTTTCTTCCCCTCCTGTCTCGGAGGAATAATCATCTCTTCTCCTTTCCAAAACTGCCCTACAAATTGGGCTCGATCCCATCCCCCTCTGCCTTCTCTAGGATTCTGCTCTAGAAAGGATCACTTCTTTCTCTTGCCTTGAAAAGAATTTCCCCCTGTCCACAAATATATTCATTCACCTTTCTCAAAGTCTAAGGGAAAGAAAATTCTTCCTTCAACACAGCTGCTACCCCTTTAAAAAACAAAAAAACAAAAAAACAAAAAAACCCTCCTCCTCTCCCTTTAAACTCCTGCAAACTAGCTTGTATCCCCTCCACTCTGAGGTCATTTTCCTGGATTCATAAAAGTTTGACAGACTTATGCCAGGCACTGGACTAGGCAATGGAGATACAAAGATAATGAAAGAAGGTCCAAACCTCAAGGAGGTCCTCATTAGGGGATCAGGTCCCCAGGGAGCTTGAGGTCATCAAATCTAAAGGCCTCTCCTTGACCTCCCCCTCCTCGCCCCTCCAAGGCTGCCAATGGGACCATCCTGTTAAACCTCCCCCTTGCCTGGGCCCCCTGCGAACCGAGGGCTTCAGGCCCTTCCCTCACCTCTCTCACCGCTCTCCTCCACTTTGCTGGCTCCTTCCCACCTTCACTTCCTACAAGCCGGCCATTCCCAAGGCTCTGGTTTTGGACTTCTCTATGACACACCAGGTTTACTTCACCAGGGACCCTCAGAGGGGCTGTAGATACTAGGAGTTCCCTAAAATTTTATGTGAAGTTTTGTACATAAGTGCATTTCTCAGAGGAAGAGAAACCACAATTTACATCGTATTATCAAAGAAGTCTGTGACTCCAAATTAAGAACCACTGTTCCAAATCCACATCTCTAGACTCGTTCGTGAGGGGCAAGCCTGCAGTGGCCTGCTGGAAGTTGTTAAAATACACATGAAGTGTCACATGACCAAACAGAACTCATCGCTCCTCTCTCCTTCCCCTTCCTTCCAGCTGTGTCTACAAACGGAATCCCTTTCTGACTTCTCAAGCCCCAAACCTCAGAAGGCAGGCTAGTTCATCCCTGTCCTGTCCTCTACCACCTAGCTGCTGCCCAAGCCAGTAGCGTGTCTCATCCCATCCCCTGTCCCCTAGCGCCACCGGCGTCCTAGTTCAGGCACTGCAGACCACTCACACAGTGCTCGTACTCATCTCCTCAGCGCCCTTAGCTCTCTGCCCACGTCTATTCTTCATCATGTTGTCTGCAATCTCATCACGTATTTCAAAACCTCCAATAGGTCTCCATTACTTCCCGAAGCACAAGCTCCTCGACCTAGCAAGGGCCTCCACTAGATGACCCTACATTTCCTTCTCTTCCCCAAGCTCCAGGCAAAGCTCACTGGCTACCCTCTCGAACACCTTCACTGCTTCCACCTTCCCCTCCTCTGTGTCGAGGGTCAGGGTCTTGCCTCTGCCTAAAACTGCACTTCCTCCCCCCCGCCCCGTCTTCCGACTGGAAATTATGCCCCGTCCTTCAAGGCCTAATGCTAACAACTACCATTTCCACGCGGGCTCTTCCCATTTTGGTTAGATGTGTTCTATTCTTTCTGTGAGTCCCCAGAGGACTTCTGCTGCTCTTCTCTTATACAACTGAATGTAAACTATCCTATATTGGGGCCATAGGTATTTGTCATATCACTTTCGTTAGACATCACATCCCTGAATGGGACTAGGTCTCATTATTCATCCTGCACTACTTCTCATTGCTCCCTGACACCACCCAACACAGGACTCTGAAATGAACTTGGTTTACGAAACACTTGTACATGTTGACGTGAATCTCAGGGACTGGAACTCCAAAAGCAGTGCCAATAGCTAATCTGTTTTATCTGTATCTTGTACTGTTTTGGTGACTGACTTCGACTTCTCTTAAGGATGACTTACTGGTTAAAACTTAGAGAATGCAGTTTTCCAGAACTTTATGTGAGCAATTCAGTTCACATTTTTTCTCAGTCTGTTACTTTATTGACTTCCTAAAGGAAGAAGCAGGGATTCCTAGTACAGACATGAAAAATAGGATCAAGTACCACAGACTTGAGAAATCAAGCACTCTGTGGATGACTCCACTGACAGCAACACGGAATTCTAGGTGCTGGTGCTAGATCCACAATATTCAGAAACATCCATCCTGTTTGTTTCAATATAATGACTTTTTTCTTTTACTTTCTACTAAACCTAAGTTCAATAAATAAGCTGTCATTATAAAACTCCCATGCAGAAGTAGTCATGCTGAGGCTAGAGACATAAGTACAGGCTGATCCCTACATCTTGATCAGCCTACGACTTGGGGCGGGGGGAAGCAATTACTATGTAATTACCACATAAGGCAGACTGAGATAAGTGCTCTAATAGAGAAACCTGCAAACTCTAACAAGTGACAGGTAAGATGAACTCTCACTGGGGGCACACACATGGCATGGAAAAGGACCCAGGATTGAGCAAGATAAGTGTGTACAGGAAAAGACAAGGGGACTGCAGGTAAAGGGGATAGCAAAATCCAAACTGAGAAAGTACTGTCTATACCAGAGGACCACAGGGCAGTCCTATAAGGCTGCAGTGTAGGGTATAAGCCATGAAGAGTCACCAAGGGTGGTTTTTTGGGGGGGGGGGACGGGAGGTGGCACAGTGATAAGATTGCACAGTCCTGCACCACTATATAGCTTATAGCCTAGATGTATAGACTAAACCATCTAGATTTGTATAAGTATACTCTGTGATGCTCACACAATGACAAAATTGCCTAACCACGCATTTCTCAGAATGTATCCCCAGCAATGCATGACTATACTTAAATTCAAAACAAAACAAACAAAAACAACTGGCAGCATTGTGTAGGATGAGTTGGAAGGGGAGAAAACTGAAAGAAGGGAAGCTAGTCTGGAAGCATGGCTTAAATTAGGAAGCACAAGTAGAAATGGGAAGAAATAGTTGAAAGTTACTAATTAGTAGAAACTACAGGATTTGGAGCTGATGTACCTGTGGGAGACAAGGCAGAAGAAGAATAAAAAACAAGCTGACTTCAAGTTACTGAGCTCAACAACTGGGGATCCTCAAATTTGCAGGACCTATAGGACGAAGAACAGGTCTTGTGAACTGCAAAAAGGTTAGGGCAATGATGAGCACGTGATTGTCACGGACTTCCAGAGGAAGGTTTGAGGGTAAGACTCTGCCTCAGTCAAGGACAATATCAATGCTGGATTTATAAGTCACCTACACAGCAGTGGCACCTTAAGCCACGGGACTAAATGAAATCACCATGGCAAAGCAAGTAGCGTGAGAAGAGAAGAGGGCCGAGAGTGGAACACTGACAAGATGCTTACATTTGGGAGAAGGCAGAGGCAGTGAAGACTGCAAAGGAACAGTCAAGATGGTACAGGAACCCAGCAATCAAGACTTTCAAGAGGGAGGTCAACAGCACTTAATGCTGGGGAGAGAGCAAACAAAATGAAGATGCAAATGAGCCACTAGGATTTAGGCAGTAAGAGGTCGTAAGCTCCAAAAAGGTACCTTCAATAAAGGTCAATACTGGAATGGGCTGGAGGAATGAATAAACTGGAGATGGGGATAGGCTATTCTTTCCAGAAGCTTGGCACTGAAGTGAGTTTAAGGGGAAAGGTGATCTAACATCTGCCTTTTTTAGGGGAGTAAGTACTAAAAGACATAGAAGATGCTGGAAAAAGGGGATGGCTGATGGAGCAAGGAGATGGACTGGGCCTTCAGCTCCTTGCAACCTGCCATTCTTTAAGTTTCTGATCATCCAAGGCTAGATATGCATAAACCAAGACAGTACGTATTTCCTCACCGAACACTTGTGAATCAGACTCACATTCCCACTTTCATGGTAATTTGGATGATGTGTTCCCATAATACTCTTTTTATCCTAAAAGGGTTAAAAACATTTAATATAGAAACATTTTTAAAATCACAAAATCAGAAACTTAGAAAAGGCTGAAAAGAGATTCAATGATATGCTCTCAGTGTATTTGTGTCCAAGCATCACATCTTCATCTGTCAACACACGACTCGCGATGAGGACCTCATATCCTCCTGCATCTCCACAGCCTTTGTGAAATCCTCCTTTCCATCAAGCATGAACTTTCTTTGACTGAAACACCTGCTAGTGAAATCTGGGGTAGGAGAGGCCTTGTCTCACTAGGAAAAAATCTTAGGCCTTTATTGCAAAACACAAAAACAAACAAACAAACAAAAAAAACAAAGAGAAGCAAACATATTAAAGACAGCTACAGAAAGAAAAGCTAAAATACAAAGCAGCTCTTCAACTTAATGATCTCTTTCATCCCCTTCAGTTTATTTTGCAGCCTATACTTAAAATAAAGGTGTTTATATATTTTTTAAAGAATTATTTCCTTGCTCTCCCCTTAGCAGGCTTTTGCCTCCAAATTTGTTTAGTTAGAGTCAGCCAGACGAGGAAGAGGGGAGGAGGAAGAAGAAGCAAGCAATGCAGGACAGAAGAAAAGGGTGAGAGCAAGGCAGAAGACACGAGCATACCTCAACAAGTTCACGGAAAGGCTCCTATTATCTTTCAATCATATCTCATAAAGAAAGATTAAGAGTGAGACTCATGGAAAGGTTTACCTCAGTGACACGGTAAAAGACTACTTCAACAGTTTGGTGAAGAGGAAAGAAAAGCTTTTGGTGCACATGATACTAAATCACCTTATGAACCGAGTCACAGATTACAATTGATTAATGTATAATAATCAGCCCTGTCAAACACAATCGTACTTCAAAAAGTTCATGGAAAGAGTCATATTATCTTTTAATTATATTTTCCCACAAAGTTTTTGAGGTGCCCTCGTATATACTAAATTCTATCACATGACATTGAAATGTCATTCTTTTAAAAAATAAACCTGCCCTATTCAGCTACTGGCTGCAGTACCTATACAATATATCTGTATTTTAGAAGTACATTTGTTTATTTTTGCCATTGTCTATTTTATTTTTTTATTTTCTTCATTGTACATGTTTATGGGATATGGTTTATCATTTCTTTTTTTTTTATTGGTTATGAATATTCATGGGGTACAAAGCTGATTGTCACCACTTGTGCCCAAGATGTGAAGGCCAGATCCATACTGGCAGCATGCCCATGACCACAAATTGTGATTAAACCCTGTGTCCCCCACCCAATTATCCCCAACCTCCCTCTCCATCTTTCTTTTCCCCTAACTCTGCTTTATATCCTAAGGTCTGTTCTCTCCCTCTGCAAGTCCAACGCACCATTGTGGTCTTTCTTTCCTTCCTTCTTTCTCTCTTATCTCCCACATATGACTGAGGACATGTGGTATTTATCCCTCTGCTTTGCTTATTTCACTCAACATAAGTTTCTCCAAGCTCATCCACGTTGTTGCAAATGGCAGTATTTCATTCTTTTTTATGGCAGAGTAGTATTCCATGGTAGATATACACCACGGTTTCCTTATCCAGTCATCCCAATACATGCATATATTGCATAATAATCTAAGAATAATTAGCATATCTATCACCTAAACATTTATCATTTCTTTGTGGTTATAACATTCAAGATCCTCTTTTCTGGCTTTCTTCAAATATACAATACAATATTATTAGCTATTTTCACCCTAGAGGAAGCAAATTTGTTTAAATGGCACTTAGATTCTTCCCATTTATAACTGGAGCCATAAAAGCTTGACACCCATTACTTGTTAACTCCGAAGTTGAGAGCGATGAACTGTGGGATACAACCTCACAATGTTGCACTAAGCCACCCCAGTCCACCTCACTGTCTCCTACATTTTAAAGAGGGGTGGCCAAGACCGAGGGCATGATCAAGGCTGGAAAAGCACAGAGTTGCCCGGAGGGAGCTCCCAGGCTCATGTGGAGCTCCCACCAGCCTCCCAGGCACTGCATTTCAGTCACCTGGGGCAATCTATCCCACACAAACTAGCAGGGGAGAGACTGATTCCCTCTGGAAATAAGTTAATCATATTTAATAAGCACCCACACACACATACCACACTGGTCAATGCAACACAGAAAGTAAAAGTAAAAGGATCCCAGCCCGCAGGCAATTTTCACAGAGGAGGTACTTGAGAACTTTCTGACACTCAGTAGAGCCCTGAAATTTACCAGACTGTGGGCCAGAGGAAAGGCGTATCTTGTGAGGATCTCAAACATATCTCTTCTGCTGTGGCCTTCCTGCTTCAATGCAAACCTCAGGTTTCTCATGTCCTAGGGGGTAAAGGAGAAATTTGACAGTTCAGTCTTCAAAATAAAGTCATATTAATTAGCAAAAAATCTTCTGTTCGATTAAGGGAGTAGAAGATTCACTTACCTAAAAAGACAATTAATCTAGATTACTAAGACAATTACTTTGTTTTATATGATATTTTCAAATATCTGGTTTAAGAACACCTGAAAATATTTCCATCACAGCCATGAATGTAAGGACAAGACAAAGCAACTAGCCCTAAAGAGAAGACAGAGCTAAAATTCATTTTATAAATAGAAAAAAAAAAAAAAAAATCAATCCAACCTTGCCTTGCATACCATCTACTGTGTCTATCTATTTTCACTGGTTTCCAAAGTATTTTTAAATTATAAAACAGCATTTTATTCACACAACTTTTCAAAAGAATACCTACTATCAAATATAATCTCAGCATTGTCAAACATATCATTAAAATACAGAAGCTCTCTTCCTAAATGATTGGCATTTTAGGCTCTCATGCAAGTAATGTAAGTAATATATTTTTACTATACAATTATACTTTCACAGAGTTTTATATAAGCTACATTAAAGTACCCCATATTGTAGTAACCATACCTTTAGGAAATAAAAACCAATGATCAAAACCAGATTTTAAAGTTAGCTTCCAATACATATCTCTTAAATAAGCAGGAAAACCTTTTAAAACAAATTCAAACAAAATAAGATCCTTTCAATGTCAATTTGTATTATATATAAAAGTATAATATTCAAATCTTATTTTCAAAGCTGGAGTGTTTTTTAGGTTGTCTCTTAAAAAAAATCAATCATGGTGCTGGGACTGAGTGATGACTAAGCACTGAAAATGTTATACACTGCCTAGTACTTTCAATTCTTGTTTCAGAAAAACGAGCACTGTGCTGGAGCCTGGGACTACTTCAGGAATGAGACAGACTCAGTCCCTGTCCTCTTAGATATCACAATCTTCATATTTTTCAAGGTGCTTTGCATTTATTACCTCAAGGGCACTCTCAAAGCTTCATTATTCACTCTTTGTTCAGAAGGATCGGCAAGGGCCTTGCCATATATAAGACATCCCAAAATGCAAATGGCAGCAAATGAAGTATGAAGAACTAGACTCAGACCTCAATGAATGACCCGAGATCAATCACTCCGTATACAGATGGCATCTATTGAGCCTTGCCAGCCCCAGGATTCTAGACTTTCATCTTTGAAAACATGTAACTGAATAAAGTAGAACAACTGATTCACATCAAGTCCTGAGAAAATTGGGATATGAGTTGTTGGCTCACGATGCAAAACTATAGTAAAGTGAAGGGAAAAATCATTTCAGTGGCATGGTATATGTTAACAATCAGTACAACATTGGATAGCTGAGGACCCTCAGGGCTTGAGGACCTGTGAGGAACTTTCTTCCTAAAAGCCATGGGTCAGATGGTAACTCTGTAACACCATTCTCTTATCCACTTGGCCAGAAATTACACCATCTCTAAATAAATACAAGGGGTCTTCAAAAAGTTCATGGAAAATGCATATTATCAAAAAAATTGTGCGTGGCTTTCAAATTTTTTTTGCACCAAAATAAACTCATAGTAACTTGTTATGGCATGTCTGAAGAGGATCTAGTTTGAGGCACTAAGAAGGATAAGCCACCAGTTTGAAAAAAGCCCCTATCAGCGCAGCATGGATTTTGCTAAAATTGAAAAATGATTCAACAAATGGTGCTGGGAAAACTGGATATCCATATGCAGAAGAATGAAACTAGATATGCATCTCTCACTATACACTAAAATCAACTCAAAATAGATTAAAGACCTAGGTATGAGACCCGAAACCATAAAATTACTAAGGGAAAATGTAGGTGAAACACTTCAGCAGTTAGGTCAGGGCACAGGCTTTATGAACATGAGCCCAAAAGCACAAGCAGCAAAAGAAAAAATAAACAAGTGGGACTATATCAAACTAAAAAGTTTCTGCACAGCAAAAGAAACAATCAACAGAGTGAAAAGACAACCTACAGAGTGGGAGAAAATTTTTGCCAGCTATGCATCTGACAAGGGACTAATATCCAGAATATACATAGAACTCAAGCAATTATACAGTGAAAAAATAAATGACCCAATTAAAAAATGGGCAAAGGAGCTGAATAGACATTTTTCAAAGGAAGACATACAAATGGCCAACAGATACACGAAAAAATGCTCAACATCACTAGTCGTCAGGGAAATGCAAATTAAAACCACATTGAGATACCACTTCACCCCAGTTAGACTGGCTATGATCAAAAAGACGGTGAATAACAAATGCTGGCGAGGGTGTGGAGAGAAGGGAACACTACTGCGCTGTTGGTGGACTGTAAATTAGTACAACCACTTTGGAAAACAATTTGGAGGCTTCTCAAACAATTACAGATAGATCTTCCATATGATCCAGCAATCCCTCTTCTGGGTATGTATCCAGAGGAATGGAAATCATCATGGCGAAGGGACACCTGCACTCCCATGTTTATTGCAGCTCTGTTTACAATAGCCGAGATATGGAACCAACCTAAATGTCCATTAATAAATGAGTGGATAAGGAAACTGTGGTATATATACACTATAGAATATTACTCTGCCATAAAAAAGAATGAAATCCTCCCATTTGCAACAACATGGATGAACCTGAAGAAAGATGTTGAGTGAAACAAGCAAAGCACAGAGGGATAAATACTTCATGTGCTCACTCATTGTGGGAGCTAAGAGAGAAAGGAAGGCAGGAAAGAAAGACCACAGTAGTCCTATGATCCAACAGAGGGAGGGGACATTCCTAGGGCTACAAATTAAAGTTGAGGGGAGAGCAGGAAGGGGAGGGATGTTGGGGGATAATCGGAAGGGGACAAAGGGTACAAAAGCAATTTCTGGTAATGGGTATGTCTCGAATATGAATCTGGCCCCCACATCATAGGCGGGAGGGGGGACAATCAGCTTTGTATCTCATGAATATTCAAAATAAATAAATAAATAAATAAAAAGAAAACAGAATGAGAGGCACTTCCTAGGTGTTTGTGAGATTGGAAGCAGAAAATGTGAGAGGGTATTTACAGCAAATACAAGTAAGAGAATAGAGTTCCTGGACTTTGGAGAACAGAATAGATTACTTCTACTAGTAATCTCTGCCAAATCCATTTCTCCATCTCTAATCAAGAATTTTATCAAGTCCTTCTCTCTTTTCAAATAGCCAAGCCAAGGTAGGTCCAGTGTGAAAGAAGAAAGAAACATTCCCCTTTCACGGCCCTGTCCTAGGTCTTCAACAACAGTCTTATGGCAGTTCTTTTAATATGTCTCAATTTCCCATGTGTTCATCTTTGTGAATACAATATAAACTTACTACAAGCAAGGAAATGTTATGTGTCTTCCTGTGTAAGTATTTTTGCTTGTGTATTTTTATTTCTACAGGGTTGTGCAAATTGAGCATCAGTGTGATCCATCAACAGATTTATTTATTTATTTATTTTTTTTAAAAGATGACCGGTAAGGGGATCTTAACCCTTGGCTTGGTGTTGTCAGCACCACGCTCAGCCAGTGAGCGAACCGGACATCCCTATACGGGATCCAAACCCGGGGCCTTGGTGTTATCAGCACCGCACTCTCCCGAGTGAGCCACGGGCCGGCCCCAATCCATCAACAGATTTAAAAGGTATAAATTTAATTACCACATGTTTGGCAACCAGAAAGATACATTTAGTGGTCAGAAATAATTTCCAGTATAGTACTGGATGATTTTCCACTGGACTTAGTATAAGGGTCGTACCTCTAAACTACACGCCCCTTAGTCAAAGGCCATACCTCTCAATTGTAATCAGTTCCCTGGAACTCCATGATAAGCAAGTTACTTAGCATTCTCTATTTCTGTGAGCTAGTAACTCAGTCAGTATATATGCACAGATTGATAAATAGATTGAAATGCTCCCTGAAGTAGGTTAGATCTCCTGAGAAAAATATACAAGAATGTAAGTTTCTATTATCTTCCTCTATTGTGTTTATCATTTCTTTCTAAGTGGATAAATTTATGTAATTGAATTAAAACTGAACAATGAAGGGCTGTAGTAATAGTGTATTGATCAATTGAACACACTGAAAAAAACGAGATTTAGAAAAACATTTCCCAAATTGTAATTCTGGAGATATTAGGTAGTCGATGAAAAAAAAAGATAAAATAAAAAGGCTATAAAAAAAAAAGAAAAAGAAAAATGAACATCAAATTTATGGTGAAGCTTGGGTGGAAGAACGGTGAAATCACTGATGCTTTACGAAAAGTTTATGGGAACAGTGCCCAAAGTAATAAACAGTTTCCAAATGGGTAACTCATTTTAAGAAGGGATGAAATGTTGAAGATGAAGCCCACAGTGGCGGACCATCCACATCAATTTGTGAGAAAAAAATCAATCTTGTTTGTGGCCTAGTTAAAGAATACCTGTGATTAACAGCAGAAACAATAGCCAACACCACAGATATCTCAATGGGTTCAGCTTACACAATTCTAGACAGAAAAATTACAGTTGAGCAAACTTTCTGCTCAATGGGTGCCAAAACTATTGTACCCAGATAAGCTGCAAAAGCTTACCGTGGAAATTTTAAACAACTGGGATCAAGATCCTAAAGTATTTCTTGGAAGAACTGTAACAGGAGATGAAACATGGCTTTACCAGTATAATCATGAAGACAAAGCACAATTAAAGCCATGGCTACCAAGAGGTTGGAAGTGGTCCAGTCAAAGCAAAAGTGGACAGGTCAAGAGTAAAGGTCATAGCAACAGTTTTTGGGGTGCTCAAGCATTTTGCTTGTTGACTTTCTGAAGGGCCAAAGAACAATCACATCTGCTTATTATCAGAGTTTTTGGAGAAAGTTAGCCAAAGCTTTAGCAGAAAAACACCCAGGAAAGCTTCACCAGAGAGTCCCTCTCCACCTTGACAATGCTCCTGTTCATTCCTCTCATTAAACGGGAGAAATTTTACAAGAATTTCAAGGAGAAATCATTAGGCATCCACCTCACAGTCCTTATTTGGATCCTTCTAACTTCTGTTTGTTTCGTTATCACAGTCTTTAAAGGGCGCCCATTTTTCTTCAAGTTACTAATGTAAAAAAGACTGCATTGACATGGTTAAATTCCGAGGACTCTCGGTTCTTTAGGGATGGACTAAATGGCTGGTATCATTGCTTACAAAAGTGTCCTAAACTTGATGGAGTATACGTTGAGAAATAAAGCTTATATTTTTATTTTTATCTTTTATTTCCATGTTTCCATGAACTTTTTGAAGTCCCCTATTTTTTCTGATCTATCAATGATTCAAACAACTTCTTTTAATGTGCCAAGGTACAAGTGATTCAAGCAATTTCTTTTTGCCAACTGATTCAGATGCAACTAAAGAACAGAATCATTTCTTGCCAACAAGAAAATTGACGTGGAACAGGCAAATGACTCACAGGCAGCAGATCACCAAATCTGTAATAGAAACAGGAATATATACTAACTGGCAAGTTCCACCTGGTCTCCTCAGAGTTTGACTCATCAGGGAAGGGTACCTGGGAAAGATCCTTGTGGCATAAGAGTCTCCCGGTAAGACCCTCAATCTATTTAACAACTGGGTCATATATTGATGCTCCCAGCCTTGCTAGTAGACACACTCCCACTGCAACAACTCTGAAGTGTTAATTTATTAAGGTGTTATTTCTGAAGAAAGAACACACATCACTGCTGACTCTGAAAAACCACGTTGTCTTTAAGCCAAGTAAATGGGATTGAGGAGGGGAAGAAAAAAGGATTTGTTTTTACAGACTCCAACTGGTCATCAGGGGCAGGTACAGGGCCTGCAGGGTAAGAATTCACATATTCAGAGCTACCTTCTCCCTTGTTGCCAGACAGCGTCCTCTGGGACGTACACCCACCATGTGAAAGCTGCTACTGGCAAGCAGAAACCCCCATGTGCACAGCTATTACAGCCAAATTTGTAGGGGTTGTGTAACCACTGGTTTTGAAAGAGAAATACAATTGCATTATGGTTTCTGATGGCAGGTAAAAGATGACCTACGAGAGACAGGATAGAGAGTCTTTATCCTACTGCAGCAGATTCCCTTTGTATCAGTGTCAGGTCTGTTACTGAAACGGCAGAATATGACTCTTGTGACACTGGTGTTTCCAGGGAGATAATTTAGTTAAAAGGTTGTGCTACAACACTGTTCTAGGCCATCACCTTTGGGCTCACACTAATTCCAAGAAATATACACATGTACCATTTGAGAATTATGCCTAGTGAGTTGTTCCTAAGCCTTTTGCTCTTATAATAAATAGACGAAGGGTGAGAATACGGTCTTATTAATTTTAAGGGAATTAATATTTAAGTACGAGTTTTTCCTACTGGCAAGGCAGCAAATAGGATTTTTAGAAACCCTATTTGAATGAAAGTCACTTCAAAATCATCAAAATAGTAACCCCATTTTCCCTTGAATACTTTAATATAACACTCTACTCCCATGAATCCTTTTATGCAAAGCACAAAAACCTTCCTTAAAAGTAAATCCCCATATTTCTATGCCCCAAAGGGTGGACAGTAGCTGGGATAATAGAGAAGGCATTAAGGTAGCTCAGATTAAAACAAAAACAAAAAAAGCTGAGGTGGGGAGTAGTGGAGAATTTCAGCTCAAATTTAATAATTACATAACCCTTTGGTTTCTGACAGAGTATACTAGTCTTGATCTTTTATAAACTGGAAAGAAAACACTGTATTGAATGCATAATCCAAACATAAGTATAGGAAGTTGGTTTTTAGAAATCACAGTGCATGAGACTAAGAAAAGGACACTTGGGTTTTAACTTTGGCTCTTCCCCTGGCTCCTTGTGCAACCCTAGGCAAGTAATCTCATTCAGCAAAGGCCTCACTTCCTTATCTGTAGAATGAAGGACTTGGAATGGCTGGAAGTCAGCAGACTTTAGCCCAGGTCAGTGTCTGTATGGTCCCCAAGCTGCCTTTTTTTTTTTTTACACATTTTAGAGGGACTGAAAAAACAAAATACAGAAAAGAATATGTGACAGAAATCTTATGTAGCCCACAAAGCCTGAAAAATTTGCTATGTCACCCTTTACAGAAAAAGTTTGCTGATCCCTGCACTAGACTGATGGCTTACAGTCCCCCGAGACACTTGAAAGCATGCCAACCTTCTGGATCTCAACGTTCAAACATTATTTTACAGTAGGATTTGGGGTAGAACCTAAAGATCTACATTTTTAAAAAGGTTTCCCAATGATCCTGATGCACATCGAGGTTTGGAATAGATGACCTCCAAACCCCTTCCAGCTCTTTCTAGAACTGGGCACTATGCTACGGATTGTAGTCTTCTGACACTCAATACCTGGAAAGGAGATTTCCTTGCCAGAAGTTTTATTCTCTTGTTTACAAAATGATGATCTCACTGTATTGGGATTCCAACTTTGCTAAGATTACCCAACGAATGGCAAAGTTACCTAATTCTTCTGAGCCTCAGGCACCCCACCTCCCATACGTCCATCTCAGAGGGTTGCGCTAAGGACTGTATGCAAAGCACTTGGCATGTGTTTGGACGGACACAGCTACTCAATAAATGGTGACTATTATAACTGATTAAATTTTATTATCATTAAATGTCTCACATTCACCATCCCAAAATAAAATGTTAGGCCCCTACCTCTGAAAACTGTCTAAGCACAAGTCACAAGGGTTGTTAGAGGTAAGGACACATCCTGTTCAGAGAGGGCAAAATTTCTCTAGTCCTCCTTTCTTTCACGGTATGAAGGTGTCTAGCTGGTAACACATGACATGAAGGGGCACCTGGAACACACTGGAGCAAAAACTAAAAAGTTTTCTTCCTACTCAAGCTTACAAACTGACCAATTCCTCGAGTCCGCATACTTGGTGACCACAGTGGGTCACTTGTACGGGAAGTATTTCTCTAGGTGCTTTTGGAAAGCTTAATCATAAGGAAGAACCATTTCCAGAGCCTTAAATGAACAGGAGATTTTGATTTTTTTTTTAAACCCACATTAACTTTCTACTATCAGTCAACACTAGTGTGCCTTTTTCTTTGTGTAAGAAAGTATTGAATCTCTTACTTTACAAGTAATATCTAGACCATAGGAATTTTCTCCTCTACTTGTCGCGCCTCCCATTTTTTCAATTCTTGAGATCACACCCAGAGGAACATCAAGTATTAGAGCAGAATCCTGTAACGGACAAAAATACAAAAGTCAAAATTTCTGTCATAATTAAAACATTGAAAATGTATAAAAATAACGATATACTTTTGGGGTGTTTTTACCTTGGCCCTCTTACCACTTTGTGAACAAAAATATGATATAGATGGCACTTGAAAGAGCAAGCATTAAACTAGTTAATTATATGATTAAAATGCACCCCCAAACTTCTGCCTTTGTGGAATAAAGACTAAACTCCTAGGAACACAATTCCAGGGCTCTCATGATGTCACTTCTAGCCTGTTTCTGTAGGCTTCTCTCTCACAACGATCTGCACTCCAACTAGGTAAACTCTTCACCATTCTTCAAATACTTCATCCATCATCAGGCCGTGTGCTTTGCTCAAGGTATTCTCTTTGCCTAGTAGGATCTATCTTTCCCAACTACCAAAATTCTCCTCATAGCTTCAGCCCTGGCTCAGCAAGCATCACCTCTAACAAAGCTTTGCTTTCCATTTGATCAGACAGAATTAACCACTTTCTCCTCTGAGGTTCCAGAGCACTTGGTTCAGACTGCTGTTACACCACTTGTTTGCTTGCTTGCCTTGTTACCATGAATTTACATGTCTGTATCCCCCCACTAGAAACCAAGCATCTGGAAGTAGTGCTTGTCCCAGGCATGTGTGCATTTCCCAAAGCAGGAGGGCCTGACCGCACAGCAATGCGTCTCCACTGTTTGCTAGACAGTGCTGGGTGTGAGTGGTCCATAAGACTGCTGGCGTGATGGAATCATGTTAGTGAAGTTAACATCACAATCACTGCAACAAGATAATAACAGGAGCTGCCACGTACAGGATACCTCATCTGTGCCAGGTACTGCAACAGGGGCTTTACATGCATTGTCTTCTTTTATCCTCACACCATTCCAGAATGGAGGTGAAGTGTCCCTGTTTCCTGATATGCCAACCAAGGTTTTAAAAAGCTTCAGTAACTTGCTTAGTACATATGGGGCAGGGCTGAGATTCAAGCCAAGACCTTGGAAACACACACCAAAAGAGCCATAAAATAGTCCTACCCTTTGACCCAATAATTTCACTCCTAAGAACTTATCTTATGGCTGTCAATCAATAGGAGGAAAAAAGCTATATGTATATGGAGCCAGAAGTGGACAGCAGGGTGGAGAAAATTATAGTTAGTCAATTCAATTGAATGAGTAGGCAGCTACTAAAATAATTATGGTATATGGAAAAATAAGTTTATGTGGAAAAAAAGCAGCATATAAAATACACAGTGGCTACAATAACATAAAATATACACACGTACTTCAAAAAGTTTCTGAAAAAAATTGAATTAAGATAATATGAATCCTTCCATGAACTTTTTGAAGACCCCTCCTATATTCACACAAATGAAGATATGATGGGCTACACAATTTTTAAATCCAAAATTTTTTTAATATTGTATTAGATGACTTTGCAATAAAGAAATTTTTAAAGGTGTCTGAATTTTTATTCTTTAAAAATGTCTTTTTAGGGATACAACTAAAGTTTTTCTTTTATATTAAGTCCTTTTCCTTAAAATGCAGTATGGAAGAGAGTTCCAGTCAAGACGGCAGAATAGACAGTCCCCAGCATCACTCTCTCCCACAAATCAACCAATTTACAACTATAAAAAAGCAACAACAGTCAAGCTGGGGGCGCTAGAGCTCAGGGGAAGAAGAGCAGAGACCTACAGAGTTCATGAAGGTGGGAGAAGCCACGATGAGAGACAGAAAAAACTGCTCAGAGCATTTCAGGCCACAGCCACTTTAAGGCTGGATCTGGTGAGTTCATGGAGCAGGAGCCAGCAAAAGCCGCAGCTGTGCCCTTCGGATGGAGTTGCTTGGAGGTGGCAGGGGAGAAGAGAGCCTTGGTGGCCCCGAGGACAGCAAGACCACTAATAGGGTTTCCGTGGACATACACAGGAGTGAGGAGCCAGAACAGCTGAAAAGGGAAGCCATTCAGAGGCTGGTGAGTCATTGCAAGGGACTGGTACGTGGCCTGTCCCATGGGAAGTGTTGCAGCATGGGTGGTGGGGAAGATGGGCCCACCAGGGGAACACTGGAACATAGCGAGGACAGCCGATCTGCCCCCCCAATCAGCACAGGACCACTCAGAAGAGACTGGTCAGGAATAAAGAATTGCATGGCATGCAGTTTGATGAAAAGACTCAGGTCCAGATCAGAGTTTCTACACAACCCCGGTGCACCAGGTCTCTGGAGAGCCAGAAGTACCTATAAGGTCAACCATTAAACCCTGAGCTGCACAAAAAGACTTCCCTAGGGAATTAACTCAACCACACAGCTCAAGTATTGATTCCCACAGCAAGTTCCCCCATCTTAGAAGTAAGCAAAGGACAAAACATTAGTTCCAGCCCAGGCACGCCACCAGTGCCTCAGGGCCTGCCAGGGGACCTAAGGCATGGAGCTGAGGACCGGACCCCCCCCCCCACACCCACAACTAGGCACACTGCCAACACCTCAGGGTCCACCCGGAGACCTGAGGCATGGAACTGGAGACCAGACCTGCCTCCCACAACCAGGCACACCGGCAGTGTCTCGGGGCCTGACCAGGGACCTGAGACATTGAGCTGGGGACTGGACCCCCCCCCCACAACCAGGCACATCACCAGAAATATTGAGGGACCTGAACACACCTCTCAGTATTGAACAGATCATCTAGGTAACAAATCAACAGAGTAATCATTACTCTTTCAGAGGGAGAGAAGAAATCTAGGGTTATCAGAGGTGGGAGGTAGGAGGGAGAGGGGGTAGGGAGAGATTGGACAAGGGGCATAAATAATAAATACAATTTGTAACAATATATATACTAGTAATATTGATTTGATCAACATATGTCAACATTGAACCCCCAAAATATATATAATCAATTATGATTCAATAAAATTTTTTTTAAAAAATGCAATATGGAAGCTAAGTATTTCTTCATAAAATATACATATAGCTCACAGTTATACAGAAATTCAAAAAGTGTAAGACTGTGAGCATCAATACCATGGAATACTACTCAGCAACAAAAATGAATGAACTATGGACACATGTACCCTGGAAGAACCTAAGGGCAACATACTGAGTGAATAAAGCTTATCTCAAAAGGCTACATGCTGCATGATTCCATTTATGTAACATTGTAGGGATGGAGCATAGAGAAGTGGTTGCCAGGGTTGAGGGAAGGAGGGTGGGACTATAAAGGGCAGCATGAGGGAGTTCCTTTGTAGTGATAGAACAGTTCCATATCTTGATTGTAGATGGTAGTTACTTGGGATCAAATGTCATAGAATTGTGCACAAAAACATACAAAAAGTGAGTTCATAAAAAAACTGGTGAAATTCAAGTATAGTCAGAGTCTAGTTATCTGTATTATGCCAACCAACTTCCTGGTTTTGATAAAGCAATATAATTATTGGGGAGAGACAGGTGATAGGTACACAAGGCCTATCTGTACTATTTTTGTGGCTTCTTGAGAGTTCATAATTATTTCAAAATAAAAAGGCAAAAGAGTGTAAGAGTATAGTTATCACAGTGTAGAAAAACAGCACAAGCTCTTAAGGTGGACAAAATTGGTTCAAATCTGAGTTTTGACATTTATTAACTAGATCTCTCAGCCACATTTACCTGTAAAGTAGGGATGATTGGAAGTAATGGATTTAAAGTACCTGGCACAGTGCCTGTCAATGGTAGCTAGAAAACAATGGAAGTTGTTATTATTATTATCATTATGGCAAAGAATATCTTAGTACTTGGAAGACGTAATTGTGCTGTGCAAATACAGCAGACCAGTATGCTCTAACAAGCACCTGACAGATCTTTCTGTTTGCACCTATAAGGAGACACTTTTTAGCTATTGCCATGGGGTGAGAAACCTCACTACATGAATAAAATCCAAAGCCCCAAAAAGAAAAACACTACTCGGTAACAGCGTACATATATAGTTGTATATTATGATGTATTTACTTCTCTATACAGCCTAGTTACTAAAAATATATTCTATCAAGCAGTTTGTTACACTTGGATCATACTGAGATTTATGTGTCTGTGAACTGTGTTCCTAAAATGTTAAACTTATACCTAAAATAGATACTAAATAAAAGCTTGATATTCTAATATCAACATGGAAGCAAGAATGTTTAAAAAAAAAAAGCAGAATTTACAGCTGAGATGAGGCCTTGTTGCTCTCTGTCCCTGTATAGAGGAAATTCTACAGTTTGGACTGCCCTGGCTCAACACAAAACGGAAAACAGGACACTGAGGAGAACCGGCCAGCTCATGAGCAAAGGCACTCACAGTCTGCCTGGATGACATATTCAAAGTCAGATAACTCAACAGGCCAATCTGGAAGGTCCAGGAATAGGAAAATTAGCTTAACTCTGCGGAAACCTGAGTTGTCACTACATAAATATCATTAAATATTGAAGAATTCTCAAAGGTCCATTCTAACTCAAAATTCTGTGCCACTGTACCCCTAAGTATCTAAAACAGATGAGAAGTAAGTATGAGGAGCAAGTTGAAACAATGCCTTTGTGATTTCTCGCTTGTGTACATAAGTAACAGACACCGTGCTAGGGCCCTGGAGATCAGATGCAGAGCTGCCCTCCTGGAGCTCAGGGCCCAGCTCTATCTGGGAGAATAAGATGCATGTACCAAGTAGCCATGATGCCAGCTTGCAAGTGTCCAGGGCCATAAGCAAAGTCCTGACAAAGTGGAACGGGAGGTCAGAGGAGGGCAAGCCAATATCTTACTGATTAGATTGCATGAAGGATCAGTGGTGATGACCTCATTAAAGATGATCCTTAAAGGATGGAACAACAGTGGGTGGAGACCGGCATCCCAGAAACAGGTAAAAGTCACATCGGCTGCACAAGTAGGAGAGCACGGGGATTGTACAAAAAACACGTGAGCCAGGTTTTCAGAGGGGTACTGCAGTGCTAGGATCAGGGTGACTGAGATCCACAAATGCTCTCTGAGGAGGGGAATGCCCTGATCAAATGGTGCTTTATGAAGACCCATCTGGCAGCACTGAGCCCTCTGGTCTAGCCAGGAAAGGGCTACACCGCTCCTCGGAATCATGGAAGCTGATGCTTGAGCACAAGGGAGAGGCTATGAGGAAGTGAAGGCAGAGAAGGACAGAGGTAGAAAGCAAAGGAGATTAGCCACTGGGGAAGGACCAAACATGACTCAGCTTTAGGTCCAGATCTCTGGGATGGATGATGGTGGTGCTACCAAAACATGTGAAGAACACAGGAGGGGGTTTTGGAGAAAGATTAACATGGTCAATTTTAGACACTCTGGGTTTGAGATTATGACAAATGTAACCCAGTACAGATATCCAAGAGGCAGCTGGAAATACAGAACTAAAAGAGATCTCAAGGGCACCTCAAATTCAAAATGTCCAGAACTAAACACATGATTTTTCTCTCTCCAAACTACATCCTCCTTCCAGGTTTCCTATCTTAGTGGCTGGCACTGCATCCACCCTAGTTACAAAAGCTAGAAACCTGGTAGTCATCCTTGACACCCCCTTCTCTGCTGTCCTTAATCCAATCTCCCACGTCTATCTCCTAAGTCAATCTCAAATCCAACAACCTGTCTCCAAGTCCACCCTTAACTTCTCTGGCCACTGCACCAGCCCCTGCGGTCTCTGCAACCACGGTTGCTCCCCTCACACGCAGCATGCCCTCCACCAGCAGCCAGCCATCTTTTGGAAAAGCCCATGTGATGCCATCATTCCTCTGCTTTCACCACTTGGAAAGCTTCTCACTGCTGAACTCTACAAACCCAAGTCCTGGTGGAGGGGAGGGTCGGGAAGATGCTGGTCAAAGGACACGACATTTCAGTTAGATAAAAGGAGTAAGTTCCTGAAAGCTATTGCACATCATGATGACTGCAGTTAGTAACAATGTACTGCATTCTTGAAAATTGCTAGGAGAGTAGATTTTAAGTGTTCTCACCACAAAACAATTAGTGTGTGAGGTAATGAATGTGTTAAGTAGCTTGACTGATCCATTCCACAATGTATACATATTTCAAAACATGTTGTACATGATAAACATATACAGTTTTTGTCAATTAAAAAGGAAAAATAAATAAAAATAAAGACCCAAGTCCTTAACAGGGTTGACGAGGCACAGGTCATTTGGCCTATGTCACCTACCTTTCCTACTTCATCCCTCGCCATTCTCCCCCACAACCTGGCCACACTGTCATCTTTTCATGCTCCGTCTCAGGTCTCCTCGCATGCTGTTCTCTCAGCTTCTTCTCGCCTCCCCAGCCCCTGCCTTGCATCTAGGTTACTCGGGTTCACTCTTCAGGCCAGGTCAAGTGTCATTTTCTCCAGACAATTTCCCAGGCTCCTCAAATGACTACACTTCTGTCCTTCTCCCATGCCACAGTGTCCACAGCTTGTTTTCATACACTGGCATGATTATTTAAGTAACGCCTGTCAATCCCATTGGCACTATAAGCTTCAGGAGGGAGAAACTGTGTCTGCTGTGCTCACCACTATATCCTAGCGCCTGGCACAGCACCTGACACATGGCAGGCTCTCAAAGTACTCAACGAATAAAGAATAAAAGCTACAGAATTGGAAAGCAACTGACAATTGAGAAAGAAGAGGCCTAAGACAATCTGGGGAAAATATAGATTTAGGAGATAGGACGGAGAAAATGAACTGCAGAGAAGGCAAAAGGCAGAAGTGGGAGAAGAGCAAAGAATGCATGGAGAAAAGGACAAAGAAGGAAAGAGCAGTCAACAGTATCAATCACTGCAGAGAAGTTAGAAAGTCGAGAACGCGAATGAGGCTGTTGGACCTGAGCAGTGACAGAGCACTTTCAATAGGGAACAGAAGCCACGCCGCCAGAACTTAAGGAGTCAATACTCTTGAAGTGGGAGCGGCATGTGTAGACTCATTTCTAAAGTACAGAAAAGAAGGGAAAGAAAGAGGGTAATAGTGTTGGAAGTAGCAGGGACGCAAGCAGGTGTTTTAAAATAGAGACCTGAGCAGATCAGTAGTGGGGTGGAAAGGATGGAGGAGAACCCAAAATGATGAAAACCAAAAATGTGAGACACAGAATAAATGATGGGGCATGAAGCCTCCAGAAGAGGAGAAAGGCAAAAGGTTCGAGGAGAGGGATTCCCATTAGAGGAGAAGATGTCTAGCTCCTTCCTCTTAGGAGGAAGGGAAGAAGGAAGAGATGGGTGGAAGTAGACGTCATTGGGTGGTGAGAGGGGAATTTATGGAAGCTCAGAGAGGATGACATTTAACTTTTCAACACAAGAGACAAGGTCAGCCAAAGGGCATGGAAGATTTGTCACTGAAGCAGTGGGAAGTGTAACAAGGACTCAATCTGAGATGAAAAAGACTGCCAAGACAGTGATGAGACACTTTCTGAGGTCTGAAAGCCTAAACCTGTAGTGGAACTAATTAATTAAATCCTTATGTGACTTTTGACATCAGGACTCAGTAACCCATAGACCCTCAAGTTTGGGGATTAGCATGGGAACAAGAAGCAAAGGAACCGAGGGTATCAGCAGGAATTTTTTTAAACCTGAAAACAGCATTAATTTTGCAGCAACAATATAAAGAGATGATTTAAGACAGAACTTTAAAAGAATGCCTATACTACAGATCCTACGTTCCCACTGATCTTCCCATTTATGGACACATTAGATTGATTATTATAGTCTATTTAACACTATTTCACCTTCTGTAAAATGAAAAGAGGTGCCAAATCCACTAGACAGAAAGACCTAAAAAAAGGACAACCTTGAAAAGTTTCCAGTGCATTTTTTTGAAAAGAAAAACACTACAGAAATCTTTCCTGCTTGTGCTTGTAATGAAGTGGGCTGACCCTCCCTTTGGGAAAGAATCTAGTCTGGCTTTCAAATGCCCACAGTGGAAGGTAAACTTTACCTCCCTTCCTGGTGGCACATGAGGCTTACAGCTCCAATGGCAGCCAACGATAAAGATTATGGAACCTAGGTGCTGCTGCACCCATTAGATGCCCAGCTCCTAGACGACATGGTACCCTAGCACCTTCCAAAGCTTGTTTCAGAACTGGATATTTGAGAGACATTCTGACAGACATGCAGACTGTCCATCCATCTTGATTCTCCAAGTCCTATCTCAGCACTGGTAACCCATCAGAAAAGCAAAGTAGATAGACCACATTAGCCTAGTCCTTCACAGAAATACCCTCACTGAGGAAAAGTTAATGTTGTTTTCTGTCTATATAGAAGGTCAACTGAAGAACCACCAAACTGAACAAGATTCAAGAATCTTTGGGTAATACTCTGCCTGAAGGACAGAATCACTATGTTACCATCTTTTAGAGAAAAGCCAAACAACAAATTTCTCCTTGAATTTAACCCAGGAAGAATGTGCTGTTTCTGACTTATTGTCAGAAAATGAAAACTATATGATTACACCCAACATGTTTCTCATCTTGCCAGCAGTCCGAAACCTAGAGCCGAGTTACACTACCCAAGGGTTATGACCTGCTCAGCTGGAAGGCCTAAAAGCCCCATTCCTTTAGCTCCCTACACATCTCCTGTATTCCAATCTATTTTAAAATGGAATGTGTGGAATGACCAGGAATGAGAAATACCATCTTTCGGATGGCAATTACCTCTGGTGTGAAGGGGGAGGAGGGGTTGGGATTTCTTCAGCTGGATGGTGGATCCACGGATGTTTATGTTATTCTTTACAAAACTTCTATTTTAAATACTTAAAAATAAAGTGTTTAAGGGGGCGGGGGGGGGGTAAATAGTAGGGATGGGGTGGGGATGGATCTAGGTAGAGCAAATGGCCTGAAGAAAAGTCTGGAGGTGAGAAAGCACAGAGCTGGTTTAGGGGGCAGTGAGTGGCTGCGTGGAGCCAGAGCACGGGGCATGTCCACAGGAGAGGGGTGGGAAAGACAAAGCTGGAAAGAAAAAGCTGGACAGATGAGTTGGGAGCAGCTCATAGAGCACCGTGAACACCTAAGGTAGCTGCGATGAGGTGGGAAAGAAGCCACTGAGAGCTTCTGGGCAAGGGAATGAGAAGACTCCACATACGTCTTAGGGAGTTAGAAAGAATGGACTGGGGAGAGGCAGAAAGCAGGGAGGCCTATGGGCAGGTGCCTGCGAGGGCCTGGGGGACACATGCTGGTGCTAAGGCCTGGAATGAGGGTGGGGCAAAAGTGAAGGAGACTGCAGAGGAGAAGGGAGGACAAGGACACAGAGGTGACTCCAGGGTGACTGGAAGAAAAGTAGCAACATTAAGAGAAACAAGAACACCAGAAAAAGGAACCGGGGGAGGGAGAAAGAGTTGAATTATTTCAGGTTGGCCAGGAGTCTGGGAGGCCAGGTCAAGGGATCTCCCCAGCGGGCAGGATGAAATGAGAATCTGGAGCTCAAAAGAAAGATCAGCTCTAGGGGAAAAAGCAAAACAAAACATGACCAGGGAACTGGCTTGGGGTAGTGTCTGCTTTGCCCACCTGTCACTTGTTGTCATGCAGAGGTGAACGAGCGTATGGAAAGAGGCTTGGCAAATTCTAAGGAGCTTTGTGAACATAGAATTCTCTCTGTAGAGAAGTGACTGATGGCAGGGGGTTAAGTGAAGCCACGTGGAGAAGAATGAATGGAGAGAAGCTCACTAAGGCCTGGAAGCTGCAGAATCTTCAGTCATGACAAGGCGGAAGGAGGAGCGAGAGAGAGACCAAGTGGACTGTGTCACCTCTGCAGAGTCTCTTCTCACTGGGGTCCCAGCGGCCTCCTAATGGCCACCCTGCATGGCCTCCTTTCATTCTTTATCTTACTGCACCTTGCAGCCATTTTTGACACCACGGTCTACTCCTGTCTTCCTGAGATTTTGCTCTTCTCCCGACTTCTGCCACAGCCTTCTTGCAGGAGATATTCTTCTGCTGACTGCTGCTCTGTTTTCTCCACTGGCTCTTCTTTCTCTCTCCACCATGGAAAAATGTTTGTGTCCCCCTGGCTCTCTCCTCAGCCCTCATCTCATCTCTTTCCAGGCCACATACTCGGAGGTAATCTCTTGGACTTACGTGGTTTTCACTACCACTTACGCTAATAACCTCAGAAGTGTCAGCATCATGTTTCGGAGACATTTCCACCAAGTAGTTGTACAGGTGTGAGACAACACCTTCAGACTTATTTCCACATTGAGTTTATCTAAAACATATTCCTTTTCCCATAAAGTCTATTTCAATGAATGGGAGCAGCTCCAATGATTTACGTGAAAAATCATGGGAGTCGTTCCTGACTTGACTCTTTCTTTCAACTCCCACCTCCAAATGGCCACCCAACTCTTCCCAAATCTCTCACGCTGGTCCCTCTTTTCCCTCTCCACTATGACTGTATTAGGCCCTTATCTTTTACCTGGAAAACTAAAATAACTCCCTAGTTAGTCTTCCTGCCTCCAGTCTCTCCCTCCCCTATTCTATCATTCATGTTGCAACCAGATATTTCTTCCTGAAATACACACCTGCTATGTCGTTCTCCATGTAACATGCAGACTGCCGAGGGGGACTTACGAGACTCTTGAGGCTGACTCTTCTTCCAGCCTCATCTCTTCCCATTCCCCACTCCTCCCCCTATCCTCCATGTTCCAGCTCCAACAGATCACTCAACTGTCTCCCTAGCATGATGCTTTTCCATATCGTTATACATGTGAAATGGAAAAGCACCATATGGATACAGAAATACTCTCTACCTGAAATGCTCCTCCCTCCCTCCTGTCCAGGAAGTTGTTAGCACTCTTCAAGACTCAGAACAAATATAACCTCCTCTATAAAGCATTCTATGACTCATCATACTGGGGTAATCATCCTCTCGCTTGTAACCCCACAGCACTATGCACACCACTGTAGGCTTTGTCATATTACACTGTAATTATTCATCTCTATATCCCATGAGGCTGTGCGGGCTTCAAGGTATAGTATTATTCACCTAGCACAGTGTTACATTCACCATGGTGCTCTGTGAATGTTTCTGGAAGAAGACGTGAATGAACAAAGGGTTATGGTGTTTTTATCATCCACTACAGTGCCTGAACCTAAAGTGCTCCTAGAAAGGAATCTGGAAGCAGTCTTCCTGCTGGTGGTCTACCAGATTTTAGGATATCACAGGCCTACAGTAGCCTCTGCTGTAGTCACAATACTAACCCAAAGCTAAATTCCTTGCCACGCTCAAAGTCAAAAGGTGGCTATGTGGTTTCTGAATTCCAGAAGCAATGTTGATATTCAAGATGCCACAATTTAATAGGGTCCACACTGTGGTCAAACCACAGTGACTCGGCCTTTGCCCTCTGAGCAGTGCTAACAGCACAGGAGCCTGTTCCCTCCGGAGTTTACTCACTGAATACACTTTTACTAAGCACCTACTGTCTACTGGCCACTGTATTAGCTAAATATGGAGGACCAAAAGGACTCAGCATTTGTTAAGGCCACAAACATAGCAGCAAATAAATAAGACAGAATTCATTCATTCAACACATATTGACTGAGCACCTTCAAATGTGCTAGGCTCCATGCTAAGAGCTAAGAGAACACCAGTGAACAGACAGACAAGCATCCCTGTCCTCAGAAAGATAACAAAGTAAATCAGAGAAATACATAAAACAGGAGATAGTGACAAGTGCTCAGGAGAAAAATTAAACACGGAAGAAGGGTACTAAGAGCTTAGCTAGGGTGGCCAGGGAAGGTTTCACAGCAATAAGTGTTAACATAGAGGCATGAAAAAGGGCTGTGAGGACACAAAGAGGGAGTGGTTCCTTCAAGAAAGCTGGAGAAGGCTCCAGAGAGGACATGACTTTCAAGGTGGGTTCTGAAGGACAAATAGAGGCTTCTGAAAGGGCCCATGTGCATGACAGGAGAAGAGAAGGAGTTTGGCATAGCTTGAGAACAACGTGTTTGGGGAGAAGTGATGTGAGTTGAGGCCAGAGAAGTGAGAAGGATTTTTATGCCACACAAAAGGAGAATGGACTTTATTCTGTGGGCAACAGGGAGCCAATGACAGTTTCAGAAGTGAGAAGCTATCTGGTCAGCCTCTGGAGGAACAGTGTGCAGGACAGACTGCAGGGGCACACCAGACAAGGAGGGCCAGGTAGAAGAAGACCACCGTGGCAGCCTAAGGACATGGCCAGCATTCCTCTACTTCCCTGCGCAACAGGAGGCAAGGCATCTGCGCTCTACACCTTACAACATGGGAGGACTGACTCAGGAATCACACCACGCACATTTGGGCTCATCACTCCCACTGCTGTGTTTACATACCTGAAACAAACAGGTGTCCACTTCAAAATGCCAGAGATGACAGCTCTTTATCAAACACACAAAAAAAGTTTTCACATTTTTCAGCAGAATCCGCAATTAATATTCTTGTTTAGGACTTTTAAGTGAAGAAACACTATGAGACTATGTTTTAGGCTCCTGTAAAACTAATTAAATGGCATTCTTTATATGATATTTTCTGCTATTAGCTGCTTGCTTTTATACTGGAACCAAATGTTGTGGCCAATTGCGTAAAGTGTTTATGTAAAACTTAATGGAAGAAGTTAGCTATCAGTGTCAGATGGGCATTTTATTCACCCACTAGGCGCTATTCCCCACCCACTAGGGTGCCATATGAAAACAAGATAAATAAAACTTGCCAAGTGTTCTCTCAATTATAAAAGTAATACATGCTCATTCTAGGTACTTTGAAAAATACTGGCAAGTAAAAGGAAGGAAAAAAAAGCATGTGTAACTCCACTCTCCAGATATCCCTAGTACTCAGACTTTTGGTATATGTCCTTCCAGCCCCTCTTGTGCAGATAACTGTTGTTTGTTTGATGTAGCTGAGCTCACACTGTATATGCAATCTTGTCACATTATAACACTTTGAATAGTTTCCCTACTTCATTATCGGTGACAGCATAACATGGGACCAGGAACATGTAGTCAGTCAACAAGGCAACAGTCTCAGAGGTGAAAGGACCCTAACATTTGCTTTAATTCTATTTTTTGACAATTATCACAGATATTAGCAAAAAAATCTCTCAATCTATCCCAATTTCGCCCTTGGGAGCTGTACAAAATAAATCTAATCCCTGCTCCATCGAAAGGCACTTCAGATATTCAGAGACAGCTCTATCACATCTCCCCCTTTAGTCTTCCTTTCTTCAGACAGAAGATCAACATTTATTTCAATCATCACTCATACTGTGGTCCCTCCACTAGCCTGATTCTGTGTCTGAAATCTCTCTGGTTTGTCAATAACCCTCTTAAAATGTGGCACCTGGATTTGAACATGACAGTTCAGATGGGGCTACTGTCTCATTTTGTCTGGCCATTATATCATACTTCTGTTAATTCACCCTATAGGTATACTAACTTTTTAATCAGTTACGTCCAATTACTGGTTTAAAGAGAGCTTGAATCCCTATTAAGACATACCTCTTCCATCCTTTATTGATACAACTGATTTTTACTAAGTAAATGTTATCTGCACTAAATTTTCTATTATCAGTTTTGCTCCAATATCCCAGCCAATTAAGATCATTTCAAACCCCAATTCTGTTATCCAGCACATTGGCTAGTTTGGTGTTTTTCACGTATAGAACAGGCATGCTTTCTATATGTTCATCCACCCTGCATTAGGAATGCTGGAGAGGAAGTGCCCTGCACAGTGATATGTTTTTGACCACCATTCCTGGCTGGCATTAAGCCTTTAATTAAGGCACAGTTGATAAATCCACCTAAATGTACCACCATGATTTGGCCTGTGTGTCTTTACCAGGATCTGTCATATCCCCTGATTCCATCACGACAATGTCACTCCCAATGATTTCCTTCTATTCTAGGTACTTAAAAATCATATTTAAAATAATTAATTATAGAATTTTTTTCACCTGTTGGCAAGGGTTGACATCCAGCTTACTGCTGATTTCCAGAATTTTCTTTCCCATTCTGGAAAACTAGAACATCTCCAGTCTTACTTAGAAGTCTGAATAGATTCACATAAATAAAATGCTCAGTCTCAGTGCCCTGTGGCCTGACTCATGTACCCATCCCTGTGAGCACTGTGCTACAGGAGATATCACAGGTTGGGGTAGCTATAACAGTAGGCTCCCACAGCTAAGACAATAAGGATAATAAACATTTTTCAGAATTCAGACATAATAATAAACATAATAAAAGAAAGAGATCAAAAGATGCAAATTAATCTAGATTAGAAATGTCCTAAAGAAATGGTGGGGTAAAAGCAATAAAACAAAAGCTTGAGTTCCCCAACAGTCTCAACACCTCCTGTATATAAGCTGCTAATGGGCTACTTTTCCCTGTTCCCTGGACCTATTCACCCTCAGCCCATCCCATCAAAATATAGCTGCCCCTTCAGGCTGACCTGGGAAATGACAACCCACCACATCTACCATAAGTCATTCTGTGACAGCCACAGATGCCATTCACTCTTCCCCTTCTGGGTTATCTCTTCTCCATGTCACTGTTCCATCAGTGGAATATTCCTTGAGATGTTATGGCAAACATTTCATGGCTACTGACTGAAAAGGTGGAGTGGCAGTAAGCCATATCACAGTCAACCTAGTTCTACATTGCTACCTAGTGCTTTGTAATTGAACACTTGGAAAGTTCTAGAGTGGTGGGCCTTAACCAGAGATTCACATCGGCAACCTCCTCTGTGATGTTTTAGAAAATGTAGCTGTGCCTGAACCACAGGCCTGGATATTCTGATGGAGTATATCTAGGGCAACTGCACTGCTTGTTGACCTCCACAAGTGGTCCTCATCTGTGCTTTTGGTAAAGAACTACTGCTCTACACCTAACTTCTCCAAACTAGCAAATGGTTGCAATTATCAGCCCCTCCCCACTATTACAAAGGATAAAACTTCGTATTTTTTAAAATTTACTGTATTCCCAACATATATAGGTGTTAGTGTTAAATGAGTTTGCATAAGCAAAAAATTAAGAGTTGAGAAGCAAATATATCCCCCATGTTAATCTTATCCACAGTCAATCTTGCAAGGTAGAAGAGAAACAGTTTAGCATTATCTTTAACAGTTAGGATCATCTTTATGGTCTTATATTCTACTTACCATTTCCAAACTTCTTAAATAAAGACGATAATTTGTGATGTAAACTCTTCCCTTAATGGGGCCATTGAAAGGACATATGTAAATAACTTCTTTGTCTATTAAGATAAAAAAAGTACCCTAAAATAATGGAAATATATACCAAGATACACAACAAATGGCACTAATTTAATATAAACTATTTGCCTAAGAATAACTACAATAAAAAAATTCCCGAAAAGGTTAAAAATTCTACATGACCATGCTAGGTGGAGTGGGGGCAGCAGGGAAAACACATGGGGACACGCCACTGCCAGGCACCAGCAGAGCTTGCCCACATTGCTGTCACTGCCTGGGGCAAGGTAACAACACCTGGAGAGCAGAAGTGACAGAGCACTCCTGCTGCTACCCTCAGGTGGTTGTAAAGGTAATGATTTGAGCTACTTCAGCCAGAGGAAGGCAATTCATGTAGGACAGTCTCACAGACTAACCGCTAGATTGGGTGTTGAGGTTTGCTAACCTGTTACCACACAAACATCATGATGTTTTTCATAAATGAATGTCAGCAGTGGAACTCTCTGTACAGTCTATTCTTTCTATTTTAATAGTCCAGAGAAGAGGTCAGCTAGATTCACTTCAGACATTTAACTGATATAAGACAGATAGCCAAGAGAATAGTACATCTTTGGTAGAATCAAACATAAGGAGAAACTAAATCAGAAGAGTTAATTAATTATAATAGAAGTATATATTTCTCTTATCTTTTAAAGATGTCCTTAAATGTGTTAATGGCTTTTAATTTTTTAAATGATTCTGAAACCCCTATCTCCTCATGTGCTAGGTGAAAAATACCCAGTAATGCTACTTCATGCTAGTTCAATTAGTTACTACTTTGGTTAAGATGCAGGCACTGATACCCAGCACCAAAACTTCACATGTGAAGACCATCAAAAGCAGAATATCTTCTTTGCTCTTATCCAGAAATTGGGAAGGACACATCCGACTAGTTTCTGTTTCAAGACTAGAATTATGTGTGCAAGTCTATGAACACAGAATAGTTTCTCACGGATAATTCGCAAAGGTACACTGTCTAGGACCTTCATCTAATTAGCACTATGTTTTAGCCATTTAAGCTAAACAACCCAGATCTTAGTCAATAAATGGAAAGTTTTGCTGAAACAAAGGTAAACATATAATCTCCAAATACATTGAACTCTGAGGTGAGGGTGTTGACCCTGATACAAAATTTGAATGCCCACATTAACACTTGGTTCAGAATCTGTCCGATGCTTCTATATTCTTAAGCCAGAATGATCCGGCCTTTCCAAAGTATATATCTTCCTCTTAATATGAATTTATCACGAAAAAGTAAGTCAACATCAAAATGTTACCTCAATATTACTAACTTCCAATTCCTAGCAAATGAAAGATATTTTAAACCACTATAGTATTCTATATTTTAAAGGGGAGAATATTTAACCCTTTAAGATTATCATTTTAAAGCATACATCATAGATTGGAAACCTTAATATCATCTTGTTTGTATAACCTTAAACCATGACAGCTTATAGCTCCAATGAGAGATTTTCAAGAGATAATCCACACTTTTTTTCCCCCTAAATCATTCTCAGTCTTTGGTACAGAGACAAGAATATCACTATCCTTGTGAGCATGGAGCGCTTGAAAGAGCTCTTTGATCAAGAAACAAATGCAGGAAGTTCTCTCTGTGTTAATGCTTCTAAACAAAGCTAGCCTATTTGTCTAACTCTGATTTCTAAAGAGTCAATGGGATTGAAGCCACCTGAACCTGCCGGACTTCTCATCAAGTTATTCAAATCCAAACGTCAGAGGGTCCTTACCAGTAATTAGAGTTTCTCCTGGAAGTCGAGGAACAGCCTCACTGATATCCCGATTGACTCTGTCTCGAGACATCTAGAAATGAAACAGAGGCATCAGAAGTAATGACATTACATTTGTACAGGGTTGTTAAGCAACCTTGAATACACACAACTAGAAATACACTTTATAAAGAAAAAAACTAGAGAGAAATTAAGCATTAGAAAAAATAGGCACAGAAAATTCAAACTAAAAAAATATGATCTTGGATCAACATTCATTAGATGTGTTAACTTCTAGTCTGCATTTTAAAATGTTAGCATGCAACATGGATGAGCTTGGAGAAACTTATGTTGAGTGAAATAATCAAAGCACAGAGGGATAAATACCGCATGTGCTCACTCATAAGTGGGAGCTAAGAGAGAAAGAAGGAAGGGAAGAAAGACCACAGTGGTGCATTGGTCTTGCAGAGGGAGAGAACATACCTTGGGATACAAAGTGGAGTGTGGGGGAAGGGGGGTTGGAGGGGGAGGTTGGGGATAATTGGGTGGGGGACATGGGGTATAATCACAATTTGTGGTAATGAGCATGCTGCTGATATGGATCTGGCCATCACATCTTGGGCAGGAGTGGTGACAATCAGCTTTGTACCCCATGAATATTCATAACCAATAAAAAAGTAAAAATAAATAAGTTAAAAAAATAAAAAATTTAAAAAATAAGATTTCTAAATGTGTACTGTGCTTTGACTCTGAATGAATTGTGTAGAAGCATGAAAATACAAATGGCAATAAGAAAAAAAAATGTTAGCATGCCTTTCAATAACATTGATTTTTAAAATATGCTTCTAAAGCACTTTAATAGCTTCTAGGAAAATGATAAAAAGTAAATATTAAGTGTATCTTATAGATACACATAGTACTGTGCCAGATTTTTTTCCACATTATTCAGTCATCTTTTGTGAAGAGCAGGAATGAAAACTTCAATTACCTGGGGACTTAAGTGAACAACACTGCAATATCTAGCCAGAATCTATTATAATACCAGAAAATAACTGTTAGTAAAATGAGAAACCCAATACGTAATAAGATCCTTCCTCACCTTTACTAAGATCATTATTCTAGATAATAGGAAAGAGTAGTCTGTTAGAGAACTTTTTTTTTTTTTTTTTTTTTTTTTTTTTTTTTTTTTTTTTTTTTTT
>NW_007731447.1:34289-63105 GCF_000696425.1 Galeopterus variegatus | reverse complement strand
GCCCTATTTGCTGAAGGGTTTCTCCTATATTTTCTTTAATAAGTTTTATTGTTTCGGGGTGATGTTAGAGAACTTTTGAGTGGGCAAGTGCCTTAAGAACCATTTATACAAATACTTCATATTACTATTTCTCCAGGCCTCCTGTTTTTAGAGGTTTTTCCAGGCATGTGCCTCATTCAATCGCTTCAACAGTCAATGTATAAACCACTAAAACCCACAGGTGAGTTCTGAGAGTTTAATTTGCCATAGATAGCCACTGTGACCTGGCTGCCCAGGAAAGACGTTCAGGTTATTCAGCTACCCAGGTAGGTCAACACCAATGACAAGCTGCATGTGTTAGTTTTATGGCGTATGACACACATCACTAACATCTGTTTGGGCAAACGCTTTTTCAGCAGTATTTTTTCAGTTTTTTCTAGTTGTTTTCCAAAATCACAATGCAATCACTTCATGTGTGACATTAGTAATGCTTCCTTCAAGGAGGTTTTGTGAGTATTAAGTGAAACAAAATACACTTGAACACTTTTGTGAATTAGCAGGGGCTATGCAAATGGAAGGAATTATTATGAAACAAGAGAAATGCAAATTGCATATTTAGGTGAGATATAAGCTGTCAAAGAGGGCAGTTTTGCTGGATTTTTAAAGGTTTTATCTTCTTTTATTCAGACACAAAATTAAAATTCCTAGCCAATTTTAAATATTTTTTAGTGCTTGCAAATAAGCATTTTAACTAGGAGGAAATGACAAATTGTTCCCAGCCAGGAATGCCCTTCTTAATGAGAAGCAAAACCACACACCTTACATAAATGGTAAGATTGGAAAGAAATTATCATCATCTCTGCCTCTCACTAACTAAAAACAGGTAAAACAAGCAAATGTAATATTCAATATACATTTTAAATACCACGGTTCTGGGTCAGGAAAAGAAAGCATAATCCAATCACAAAATGGGAAAGCAAATGTTTGATTAAGACAGGACAACATGGGATTAATATAGGATATATATTATATCAGAGTAGCATTACACAAGGTCTTATAATTACATTGTTGAAGTTACTCTTGTGTTTAGAATTGGTTCTTAAACCATAAAAATACTAAAGTAAAATAAGACTTTATATAATCTTGGTAGACACCCAAAGCAGAAAACATAAGGAAAAGATTGATAGATGTGATTACATAAAAACTTTGAACCTCTGTATTTCAAAATGAAAACAAAATACCATAAATATAATTAAAAGGCTGACAATAAACTAGGAAAAAGACCTATAATGTATATTATAGCTAACTACCATAATGTATAAAGAACACTTATCAATCAAAAATAATCCTCCTAAGGGGGCCGGCCCGGTGGCGCACTGCGCTAGTGCGCCGCTTGGGAAGCGCGGCAGCCCTCCCGTCGAGGGTTCGGATCCCACGTACTGACCGGTTCCCGCTCACTGGCTGAGCGAGTCATGGGAGTGACACCGAGGGTTGCGATCCCGTTGCCGGTCCCGGTCCGGTACGGGGGCGACACTGAGGGTTGCGATCCGTTGCCGGACACGGAAAAAAAAAAAAAAAAGACAAAAAAAAAAAAAAATAATAATCCTCCTAAAAGATCCTATTTGCCTTTTGGACATGAACAGTAACTTCACAAAAGAGATACAAATAAACACGTTTTTTTTTTTTTTTTTTTTTAAAAAAAAGGTCAATCTTGTTAGTGATTAAGGAATACAGATGAAAAGACAGCCTTTTGTTCCTTTTTGATTTCTTGGGAATACTTATACACTACTGGTGGGAACATAAATTAACTTTTCCGCTGGATAATCTTAAAACCTAAAAGGACCACAAATAAAGCTTATTTTAAATTCATCCCTTCCTTTTAATATATATTCCAAAATCTCCCTCTAATTACACAATTATCCCCTGGATACTCTGAACTATTTTCTATTAAAGTTGTATTTGTTTTGGTTATGCAACTATTTTACCATCTTAATTAGAAAATAATATAACGACAATATTCAGGAAGGTATAGCGGCCTGCTCAGTGGGCCTTGGCCTTCCAATATCCTTCAGAAAGCTTTTGGGGTCAGAAGATTGCCTACCACCTTATAACATATAGCAGTAATTCACAAGACATGGGTTCTCAAAAACAAAGTTAAGTAAAAGGGTGCAGAACTCATTCAACACATAAAGTATTCTATCTAAAATCTTTTCTGAAACAAGGTGGATAACAAATGAAGCCACACGTATTAATGTATTTATACTATGTGAACAATAAAATTTATAATTCAATAACCCCAATGTCTAATATTCAAATATGAAAAGAGAGAAATGCAGAGAAAGAGGTACAGATATATTTGAAAACTCAAAAAACTGAAAACTTACCCTCTTAATAGACTCATTCTCCAAGGAGTGTGAATTATATTCAGAAGTTGATGCAGATGCCATACTGGAAACTCTACCAAGAAAGACAACATTCAATATCAACTGAATTTGCCTGCAATTTCAAACATATGTGACATTTACTTATTTATTATTGAAACATAATTGATTATACATATTTGTGGGGTACAGTATTGAATATCAATACCTGTGTGCAATATGTGATGATCAAATCAGGATTAGTATATTCATTATTACAAAATGTAATCATTCTTTGTGACCCTTTACCAATTTCTTACTGACCCTCCTGTCCCTCTTCTTTTCCCACCACTAATTACCACAGCTCTGTTCTCTCCTTCTGAAAGTTTAGTGTATTATTGTGATTGTTGCATCTTTCTTTTTTATTTGTTTATTTTTTGGCTTCCACTTATGAGCAAGGACATGTGGTGTTCCTCTTTCTGTGCCTGGCTTATTTTACTTAGCATAATTTTCTCCAATTTAAATATTGCAGCTGAGAGCAAACAGTCCTACTTCCCAGGCCCCAGTTCATTTCAGGCCGCAGTGGGAATGAGACACACAAATGACCCCCGACACAGGCAGTATGGGACAGAGGGCCAACAAAGGTGCAGGCTGTTCTGGAAGAACAGAAAGGGGAGCTAAGTGCAGAAGAAGAAACTCAGTGGAAGATGACAAACATATTCCAGGAATTTTTATTCATAGTGCTCAAATGGCCATCTAAAAAAACTTAATGCTTAGTAATTGTGCAACAAGCCTCAAATTTCCACGCTTCTTAATTTTTAAAGATAATTTAGAGGCAGCCAAGCAGAATGATAAAAGGGTGAACAGTTTAACTCACTATTTTCCACTTGAAGAATTCAGTTTTCTCCAAATTAAAGCAGTTTAAAGTAGCATGGATTTGACTGAAATCAAATTAGTAAAATTTGATTTAATTGGTATTTTCTAGGGAAACTATATACTTCATTTAAGTAGTGCATATTCATCACAATTCAGACAAATGAAAGCAACATATTCAGAACATACATAAAACCATCGTAACACAAGGATTTATTTAGATTTGCGAAGGTTATAGCAACAACAGGATGCTAAGTAATGCTTCAGTTGTTTCATTTATCAAAATTAATGACACAAATAGATACATGTGAAGTCACTGGGAGGGAAACTACATCCTACTCAACAAGGTGATTGTGAATATTTACAGGACCTTTTTGCCGGGCTGCATTAAAAGAGCAATCACACACTAACAAAATCGAGCATGCCACCAAACCTAGTGGTGTGACAGCTTCGAGAGAGGTGATGAAGACGCAGCTAAGGGCAGCCACCAGGATGAAGAGGTGGAGAGATGGCTAGGGGAGGGCAATATTACAGGATTAAGACTGTCAGGCTTCCCCTCACAAGAGTTCAGCTCTTCAAGGGCAAGGATTATGGCCATTTGGTTCACGGCTGGATCCTGGCACACACTGGCACGTGGAACTATCTGGTGAATAAATGACTGATTATATGGAAAACCTGCAATATTGTGAGACATTATGATGGAGTATACCTGTATACTGTTTCAGCAAATCCCACAGCACTGGAACTAGGGGACTACCACTGAGGCTTAAAAATGAACAATTAGGGCAAAATACCTCTCTACAGAACAGGATACTCAACCTAAAAAACCTGAAGTAGCACATCCTAAAATTAAAAAAGAATGTTTAAAAAGATTAATGAATAATTCCAAAATGAATCAAATTCAGAAAACTATTACAGTATGCTTTGAAAAACCTCTCTGACCTTGAATTCATGTCCAGGAAAAATAACCCATTATTCTCAGAGATAGTAGAATGGATGAGAAGCAGAAGACAGAGCAAGTCAGATGTATTTGCCCAGAAATTATTCTATTGACTAAACAAGAGTATACATTGCAGGAGGGATTTTCTTCAGTAACAGATATAAAATTACTTTTTAAATAATCAGATACTTCAATATTTAAAATGCTTTACTAATATAATTCAATATTTTAAAACAAAAGTTAAATTATTACTATCAAGTCAAAATAAGAAATTTAAAATGCTGGGTTATACAGTCAACTCAGTCTTCACCTTCCTCTTCCTGTTTATTCATAAGCCATAGAAAGATGACTCTGTTTACTTCAATCCTTATGAAAAAATTTCAACTTAAAATGAACATAAAAGAAGAAAGCCCCCATTTTCCTTAATTCTTAACTGTTTTATTGAGATATAACTCACGTACCATAAAATTCACCCTTTCCATGTATATAATTTAAAGGTTTTTAGTATATCTAGAGTTTTGCAACTATCACCACAATCAATTTTAGAATATTTTTATCACCCCAAAGAGAAACCTGGTACCCATTAGTAGTCACTCACCTCTCCCTTACCTCTGAGAACCTCAGCAACCACGAATTTGCATTCTATCTCTATGGATTTGTCTATTCTGGGCATCTCATATAAATGGAGTCATACAATATGTGGTCTTCATGCCTAAAGCCCTCATTTAAAAACTAGACACTACTATTGTTAAAAGCTGGATCAAGTACAAATCTGAGAAATCCAAGGGTCCGGGTAATATGTGTCAGTTCCATGGTGAGGCTCACGATAAAATCTCATCAGTGAGCTTCTCTTTGTTGAATGGTTTCAATTGATCCCCTGAGGTTTACAGAAACGGGAACAACATGATGTTGGACAGCACAGATAATGGAGCTGACACCATTCAAATCCCAACTCTGCAACTCATCATTTGACCTTGGGCAGGTTATTTAATTTCTCTGCGTTTTGGTTACTATTATCCTTATTTTACTTCATCATTGTTGGGTAAAATGAACGAGTTAATACACGCCAAAGGCTTAGAACCACCTGTTATATCTGTTAACAGATTATTAGCAGTTTTATTTATGAAAGGATAATTATTGAATGCCCACAGCATACCAAATTGTTACAAATTAGTCCTGACCTTAGAAATACTTGGATGAAAGTGAACTAATGCAGAGACAGTGCATGGGCACTGGTGACCTAGTTATAAAGTTTTTTTTTTTTTTTTTAAGTATGTGACAATAATATCTCAAATAGGATAATGGGAAGTAGTGTGGCACTGTGGAAAATGTACTAAACAGGTGAACACAGGACCTAGACCGTCTTTAACTTTCCAAGCAAGGAAAGTTCATCTACATCTTCATCTAGAAAACAACTATGTTGGACTAAATGCAGTTTGATAATAATTACAAGCAACAGCAAAGTTTACACAAATCTGCTACCCTTTTTGCTACAGGGTATTTTGTCCCAAATCCCTAACAATCAAGTTTTAATCCTTTTCATTTACAAAAACATTGATTTTTGGCTACCTTGACTTTAAAGAAAAAATGGAAACTTAATTTCCTCTATATGTGCTAATTACAGGACTAAACAAAGGTAGAATTCTATCATTTTTGGTCCCTAAAAAACCTTGGTGATGATTTAAGCCCAATCCTCTCCCATTACAGAGAAGTCTGAGGGGCCAAATGGTATGTGACAAAACCCTGGAGTGAGTGAGTGGTAGCACCAGCTCTAGCCTAAGTTTCCTAACACTGCAGTGTCTTTTCCATCTAGGGAAAAGAGCTTCTGAGCCGTCTCTTGAAAGAAACCACGTAGGATGTGACTGGTCTCAATCTCAGTAGAGGAGTTTTAGACTAAGAAACATAGTTAAGAGAACTCAATTTACCCAGCCAACCAGTCTCTGGGGCTTCTACAACCCTTCAAATACAGCTACATACAGGGGCATTATTGAATAAATCAGATTTTTAAGTCACAACATGGCCTCAATTGCCTCTCTTTAAATTCAAGACAACTAACTTCACTGAGCCTTTTCTCCCTCCCTCCAGCACTTACCAACTTTCAGACAATAATTGTTATTGTTCACCTGCCCTCACCAGGATACCAGCCATGCAGACAAGGATTTCTGTCTGCTTTATTTACTGCTATACTGACAGCACCTGTAACAGTGCCTGGCGCCCAACAGGTACTTAATAGGTATTTGTTAAGTGGATAAATGAATTCGGAAATAAAGATTTGCCAAGTAACTTAACTGTGGTTTGCCCAGTATTTCACTCAAGCTAGGAATCCATGCAAGCTTATTTTAAAAAATGGTACAACAAACCCTTGGCTAATCAGGATGTTCAAGGCATGATGGCTCTGGACAGCAGAACTGCAGTGTTAACTTAAATGCTTTGAAACAAGTTGCACCGAAAAGAACTTCGGCAATACTGTCATACCTCGGTATTGACGGGGGACTGGTTCTGGGACCCCTGAGGACACCAAAGCCCATGGATGCTCAAATCCCTGGTATAAAATGGCTAAGTATTTGCATATAACCTACATGCATCCTCCCACATACTTTAAGTCATCTCTAGATGACTTATAATATCTAATATAATGTAATACTGTGTACGTAGTTGTTATACTGTATTGCTTCTTTGCACTACCTTTATTGCTATATTGTTATTTTTATGTTTTTTTAACTGATTATGCATATCCATGTGGTACAAAGCTAACTGTTACCACCTGTGCCCAAGATGTGATGAGCAGATCAATACTCTTGGTATGCTCCTTAACACAAATTGCAGTTATTCCTTGTGTCTCCCACCCAATTAATCCCTGACCTCCCTCCACACCCCACTCTGCAACTCTAGGTATGCTTTCTCTCTTTGCAAGTCCAACACACCACTGTGGTCTTTCTTTCCTTCCTTCTTTCTCTCATAGCTCCCACTCAGGAGTGAGAACATGTGGTATTTTTCCCTTTGTGTCTGGCTTCTTTCACTTAACATAATTTTCTCCAAGCTCATCCACACTGCTGCAAAAGGAGGAATTTCATTCTTTTTTATGGCTGAGTAGTATTCCATGGTGTATATATACAACATTTTCCTTATCTAGTCATCCACTGTCCACATGATGGACATTTAGGTTGGTCCCATATCTTGGCTATTGTAAATAGAGCTGCGATGAACATGGGAGTTCAGATATCCCTTTGACATGATGATTTCCATTCCTTTGGGTATATACTTAGAAGTGGGATTGTTGGATTGTATGGTAGTTCTATCTGCAGTTGTTTGAGAAACCTCCATACTGTCTGCCAAAGTGGTTGTACTAATATCTGTCCCACTAACAGTGTAGGAGTGTTCCTTTCTCTCCACATCCTCACCAGCATCTGTTATTCAGTCTTTTTGATTATAGCCAGACTAACAGGGGTGAGGTGATATCTCAATGTGGTTTTAATTTGCATTTCCCTCATGATTAGTGATGCTGAACATTTATTTAAGTACCTGTTGGCCATCTGTAGGTCTTCTTTTGAAAAATGTCTATGCAGCTCCTTTGCCTATTTTTTAATTGGGTTGTTTGGTTTTTTACTATGTAGTTGCTTGCATTCCCTGTGTATTCTTGATATTAACTTCTTGTCAGATGCATAGTTTGCAAATATTTTCTACCATTCTGTAGGTTGTCATTTCACTCTGTTGATTGTTTCCTTTGGTGCAGAAGCTTTTTAGTTTGATATAATCCCATTTATTTTTTCTTCTGTTGCTTGTGCTTTTGGGCTCTTATTCATAAAGTTTTGGCCCAGTCCTACTTTCTGAAGTGTTTCCCCTATATTTTCCATTAGTAGTTTCATAGTTTCGGGTCTTATATTTAAGACTTTAACCCATTTTGAGTTGATGTTGGTATATGGCAAGAGGTGCTGGTCTAGTTTCATTCTTCTGCATATGGATGTCCATTTTCCCAGCACCACTTATTGAAGAGGCAGTCTTTTTCCCAATGCATGTTCTTTGTCAAAAGATCAGTTGGCTTAAGTATGTGGGTTGATCTCTGGGTTCTCTATTATGTTCCATTTGTCTGAGTGTTTGTTTTTATGCCAGTATCATGCTGTTTTGGCTACTATAGCTTTGTAGTATAATTTGAAGTTAGGTAGTGTTATGCCTTGATTTTTTTTTTTTTTTTTGCTCAGGATTGCTTTGGCTATTCAGGGTCTCTTCTTGTTCCATATGAATGTTAGGGTTGTTTCTTTCTATTTCTGTGAAGAATGTCATTGTTATTTTGATGGGGATTGCACTGAATCTGTAGATCACTTTGGGTAGTATGGACATTTTCACAATGTTAATTCTTCCAATCCAAGAGCATAGAATGTCTTTCCATCTTTTTGTGTCTTCTTTAATTTCTTTCAGTAGTGGTTTGCAGTTCTCATTGTAGAGATCTTTCACCTCCTTGGTTAAATTGATTCCTAAGTATTTTATTTTTTTGGTAACTATTGTAAATGGGCTTACTTTGTTTCTCTTCCTGTTAGTTCATTATTGGAGAATATAAACACAACTGATTTGGGGCCACTGATTTTGTATCCTGCAACATTACTGAAAGAGTCTTTTGATAGAGTCTATATATGTCATCTGCAAATAGGGATAGTTTGACTTTGTCTTTTCCAATCTGGACACCCTTTATTTCTTTCTCTTGCCTGATTGGTGTGGCTAGCACCTCCAGTACTATGTTAAATAGGAGTGGTGAGAGTGGGTATCCTTGTCTTGTTCCTGTTCTTAAAGGAAGAGCCTTCAGTTTTTCCCCATTCAGGATGATACTGGTGGTGGGCTTGTTGTAGATGGCTTTTATTGTGTTGAGATACTTTCCTTCTATGCCTAATTTGCTGAGTCTATCATGAAGGGATGTTGAGTTTTGTCAAAGGCTTTCTCTGTACCTATTGAGATAATCATATAGTTTTTGTCTTTAAGTTTGTTGATGTGATGTATCACATTTATTGACTTTCATATGTTGAACGATCCTTGCATCCCTGGGATGAATCCCAGTTGATCATATTGTATAATTTTTTGATGTGTTGCCGTACTCTGATTGCTGGTATTTTGTTCAAGATTTTTGTATCTATGTTCATCAGGGATATTGGTCTGTAGTTTTCTTTTTTTGTTGTGTCTTTGTCTGGTTTTGGTATCAAGGTGATGCTGGCCTCACAAAATACGTTTGTGGCAATGGCCTCTGTTTCAATTTTTTGGAGTAGTTTGAAGAGAATTGGTATTAATTCCTCTTTAAAGGTTTGGCCGAATTCAGCAGTAAAGGCATCTGGTCCTGGGCTTTTCTTTGTTGGGACACTGCCGATTACTGCTTTAATCTTACTGCTTGTTATTAGTCTGTTCAGGTTTTCTATTTCTTCTTGGTTTGGTCTTGGTGATTTATATGTGTCCAGAAATTTGCATTTCCTCCAGGTTTTCATATTTGTTGGCATATAGTTGTTTATAAGTCTCTAATGATTTTATGTATTTCTGTGGTATCAGTTATAATGTCTCAGTTTTCATTTCTGATTTTTGTAATTTGGGTCTTCTCTTTTTTTTTTTTTTTTTGAAAAAATATTTTCGATCCATGGTTGGATGAATCTGCAAATGCCAACCAGAGTACTGGCTATACTATCCTACACTACAGACTTTTTTCACGAAGCAGATATTTCAGACTAAGGTAACAAAACCTCCACTGCACCCTTTTTTCCCCTCCTTTCTGTTGAATATGAAAAACAGGATTCCACAAAACACCCAGAGCAGACATAACTAGAAATACTTCAAAACAAACATGGGTCGTTTTTACCCTTATTTTGAAAATTGAAAAGCAGCAGAATTAGAAAATAATATTGACCTTGGCCTCACGGGGCCTTTGTACAAGGAAAATCTAAACACTGAGGAGGGCTCTGTGTTCCATAGTCACGTGATTGGAGATCAACAGCCCTTGCTGAGTCGTTTTTCCTGAACTTTCTTGTGTACAAACAAAACAGTGACAAAATGTATGCAGGCTTTTTTCTCTTTTGATCTTCTTTAATGAATTCTTACTTTGCCTTGGCATTTAAATTAAGCTCAAGCCTGCTCTTTCCCTGGAGGCTCCCCTGATGGCTGTGCAAACCTACCCACTCTTAAAACATCACTTCTAAAGTCTGCCGGTGAACAAGAAGCTATGAACAAGCAACCTCTGAATTAAGCATTCCAGGTCTTTCTGAGGTATCTCTCCTTACTTGGAGGTCTGTTTTGAAAAAAATGCTAAGTACTTAGGGCAGTGGTGCTTAACACTATCAGACTCAATATTACCTTTGTTATAAAATAAATTTCTGTAAAGCCCCCTTTGCTAGCCTGAAATGAAAATCATAGATATTAGCAACCTAAACACAATTTTAAAAAAATCAATATAATGTCTTGACTCCAGTATAAAGGAGAAATAAAAGGACAGTGATGTATAACAAAATAATATATTTTTCAATACATCACACTAAAAATAAAAACACCTCCCATTTCCAATTTGGCCTCTAGGGGGAGTGTCACACCCCCACCCCCTCCCCATGAGGACCATTTGCACAGAGGTCTGTTCTATACCTGAAGTGCTTATTCTGACTTTTTGCATTAAACTTGTTCTGACCGTAGGCTACCTAGGAGCAAGAAAATGAAAACGTACTTTGACACATCGTCAACCAAACCATCTTTGGACAAAAAAAGAAATGTTCACATCCCAGCCATTTTGAGATCATGTACACTATCAACTTAACATCTACATTTGCTTACTTGGTGGGGAGGGGTGATCAACCCAAATGAAAATAAACTATGATCTGCAAAAGTAAGAATTTATTTCACTTTTAAATGCTTTCCTTTGAACAAGGGGTTGGCAAACTTTCCTGTAAAGAGCCAGATAGTAAATATTTTAGGCTTTTGTGGGCCAGATGTCCCTGTTGCAACTCCTCAATTCCGTGTTGTAGCACTGAAGCAGTAAAACAGAAATGAATATGTATGCTATACTCTAATAAGATGTTATTTACAAAAAAAGGCTGTCATCCCCTGCTTCAAACTAGTAAAATAAACTATTTCCAAATGAACTTTCTTAGACAAAGCAAATAATAATGTCCTTTTAAATTAAAAATAAGCTAAATTTTTTTAATTTTTTAAGCTTTAATTTTTTAAAATTAAATTAAATTAACCCCACCATTCACAGCTTGTCAAAAATGCCACTATGCCCAGTTGATATAGTTGAAGAAAAGTAAGAGATTCTGTATTCAGATTGATTTGGGTATCAAATCCCAATTGTCAGTTCATTAATAATAATAGCCATGCAACCTTGGACAAACTGCAGTTCCCTGTGTGTAAAATGGGCATGATACTATCTACCCTCATGGGGCCGTGACCAGGAACACATAAATGAAAGCACAGCAAATGGCAAAAGAAAAGTGCTCACACAGCAGTTTCCTTCTTCCTACCATAGATGCTTTCGATGGACTCCTGAGTCATTCTTAAAACTGGTGTAATACACTAGCCTGGATTGTCTATAAAATGTATGATATCTATCACTAAGATGATAAATCTAATCTCACTAAGGCTCTCAACAGCCTTAAAGCATTCTACCTTTAAAAGTATGCCTACTTCCACTAAAAAAAAGAAAACACTTGACTCCTAGCCCAAGGAAACTTTCTGTGGAATCCCTAAAAAATAGATATAGTCTCATTACCTTCTATTCTGGTTCAGGTATCTAGAAATAGGCTAGAAGTTTCTTAGAGTAAATCTATTCCAAAACAGAAACCCCCCTACCCCCCGCCCCAAGTAAGTGGCTTACTATCCAAATAGACACATCTAACACATGCACATTACAGCTTCTCAATTCCTCTTGGCCACTTCAAATCTCAGGGCTAAAGGATATTTGGTTTGATGATGATCCTTTGAAAATTATAAAATGTTAAATAGTATTTCATTTAGAAACTCTTTGTATCGTTCTATTATTTATAATTCATTTTAAAGATCATGATCCACCAACTTCTACTTCTTTAAATGTTGCAAAGATCTTTGGCTAAAAACAGTATCATTCAGATCCAGTGGAGAATGAATTTTGAATCATTTTTTCCAGTGGTTAGTGATAGATTTGAGTTGATTCATTCACCCTATTTCTTGGTCCCTTCATGACAAATGGCACATCTTCAAGACAGCTGATTGGCTTTAGCAGCATGAGCTGTGGCCATGGAACAGGGTAACTTTAGAAATTCTTCATAAAATTGAAATTGGCATGGTAAATAAACTATTAGAAACGTCAACTACCATCAGGCTAATTTTTTAACTGTACGAAGTCTACCTAGCAATATCACATACATTTAAACAGATTGTTAAATTCACCAATGGATATTTAAACAGTCAAATACCTGCTAGTAAACAGTTTTAAAATAGGAACAAGATCAAGTTCTCATCCACCTGCCAATTTCAAAACTCATGAGCCCTGCTGATTTGCTCCACAAAAAAAAAAAATTGTATTTTGTTGAACTATTTTACTCTGTGAGAACTATTCCCAAAAAATACATTTTAAATATATTATTGAAAGGTACCTTCTTAAGCAAAAGTTAAAACAGTAATTGTTGAAGATAAGAATAAAAACATGTAAAAAGTTGGAACTACTATAGTAATGAAGGTGCCAGCTCAAAATATCTCCTTACTTTCTAAGAACCTTTTCAGCTCTGGTCTAAGGGACTCCGAAGAAAAGCCCAGGAACTGAGCATTACTGATAAAGATTCCTCCAGCTGGAATGATGGTGGAGGGAGAGTGAAAAGAATGGAACTCTGGAATGGATGTTCACAATTACTAGAAAAGTAAGGAGAGGAGGACTAGAGATGGTAACCTGCCATTTGAACTAATTCCCCTAGGTACCTTCACTGGAAATTAGAAGCAGGAGCTTTGCTGGCACTGGGTCTTTACTTACCTCCAAGACACAGGAAACTCTTCCCTACCTCCCTGAGCACGTGCATGCACACACTTCACTTTTAGGCACACTGTACATATTTCTAATGTTTCGATTCTCATGCTGTCCTGTACCTATTCATTGACATTTTGTGTTTCATCTCTGTTAAATTTCTAGAGCTTCCTAAGGGCAAGGCCTGTATTTTCCACTGGGGCACCAGCACCATGCACAGTTTAGGCACTCAGGGTCTGGTGAAGAAATGAGTATAGTATTACCCTCGAAAACTTTCAGGACATTGGAGGAGTGAGTCTTCAGCCATTAAAGGTACTCTAACCTACCTCCCTTTGGCTGATTTGTAGGTTTATAATTCTCTTGCATATCTTTGAAATTTTCTGCATATGTTACAGCCCTAAATAATACGTTGATTTTGCGTGTTTCTGAACTTCTATGTAAATGGAATCATTACACATCCTTCTGCCCCTTTCTTTTCTCACACAGTGTTGCTGTGACAGTCAGAAGTGCAGATGCGTGTGGTTGTGCTCCACTCACTTTCACTGCTGCAGAGTAGTACACTGCTCCACACTTGCTTTTCCCAGCCTCCTCTCAGTGGTGATCTGAGCTGTCTCCAGGTTTCAGTATTACAAACAGTGCTGTTATACGCATTCTTGGAAATGTCTCCTGTTCCTGGCATACATGTGTAAGAACTGTAGTGGTATTTTTGTGCCAGATTTTCCTATAGCTTTGTCTGATCTAGCAGCAAATATATGTTTTAAAAATATCTAAAGTATCTGGAGAAGATATATAATGGATGAAAACACAGGCAAATCCACCATTTGAAATGAAATGAAATCCCAGACTTATCAACACTCTAATTCAAACAGATGGGTAGTGCTATGGCTTGAATGTCTGTCTTCTCTAAAACTCATGTTGAAATTTAATTGCCATTGTAACAGTATTAAGAGGTAGAACCTTTAAGAGCTGATTAGCCTATGAGGGCTCTACCCTCATGGGTGGGATTGGTGTCCTTATCAAAAGGCAAGTTTGGTCCCCTCTTGCCCTCTCTCTCTTGCCCTTCCCCTTCTGCCATGGGATGATGCAGTAAGAAGGCCCTCATGAAATGCTGGCCCCACAATCTTGGACTTCCCAGCCTCCAGAACTGTGAGCCAATAAATTTCTGTTCATTATAAATTACCCAGTCTGTGGTATTCTGTTACAGCAGCACAAAACTGACTTAGACAGGCAGTGTTAGTTTCCTGGGGCTGTTGTAACAAAATATTACAAACTGGATAGCTTAAAACAACAGAAATGTATTCTCACAGTTCTGGAGGCCAGAAGTCCAAAATCAAGGTGTCAGCTAGACCATATGCCCTTTGGAGCCCGTAGGGAGGATGCTTCCTGGTTTCTTCCCAGTTTCTGGTGGTTGCTAGCAATAGCTGGCATTCCTTGGCTTGCAGCTGCATCACTCCAATCTCTGCCTTTGTTGTCACATGGCCTTCTCCCGGTGTGTCTCTGTTTTCATGTGGTGTTCTCATCTCTCATAACACCAGTCATATTGGATTAAGGGCCCACCTTACTTATCTTAACTAACTACATCTGCAATGGCATTATTCTCAAATAAGGTCACATTCTGAGGTTCTAGGTGTTAGGACTTCAACATATCTTCTGGGGGGACACAATTCAACCCATAACAAGCAGGAGGTTAGCTACATAAATTAGCAATCTACAAAATGGTCATGTCAACATATGGTTACATTCAGAACAATTTAGCTTGTCAATCCATCTATAAGCATTCAGTGAACAAATATTTAATTAACCAATACTGAAATATTAATATGGCTGCTTAAAAGAAGTAATAAAATGACACCAGGCCAATCATTTCTGAGACTCTGCTTACTCAGCGTATGTAATTATTTAATCCTGTTTCCAAACAGTTCAAAATCAGTCAATAAACATATACTGGGCCACATGGGAGATTCCAAATAAAATTGAGATAGGTCTTCAAGGAACTAATAACCAAGCTGGCGAGATGATGAACAAATATAAGACAAGTTAGACAGCAATAAAGAAATGAATAAGTATAAGAAAAGTTAAATAGTAATAAAGACAATAATAGCGGTGATGCAATATGATTAAAGCAAAACAGAATATCTGCTTATGGATAATGATCACTGCTTCCATTTGCTGATTGTCTACTATATGCCAGGCACTGTTCTAAGCACAGATTAAGTCATTTAATTCCCCCAACAACCGTATAAGGCAACTAGTAGTACCATCCTCATATGACAACTGACAAACATAAGGAACAGGAAGATTAAACAACTTGACCGCTAATAACTGCCAAAGTTGGAATTGAAACCCAGGCAATCTTGCCCTTTTACCCACTAACAGATGTCTGTCATTCTAATTCTCTAATAGATGGTCAAATAAAAATGAAGATATTATGAGTCCTGCTTATACAGTTGAATAAAGAAGGTTTTCTTAAATTTCATCTATGCAATAAAATTTGATGATCACAAAGAAGAACCCCTAGCCTTCATTCTTTTCATTTGTTTTTTTTGAAACATAACTGATTGTACCTATCTGAGTGAGACAGTGTTGAATATCAATACCTGTGTGCAATATGTGATGCTTAAATCAGGATAATTAGTATATTCAACATTACACAATGTAATCATTTTTTGTGGCCCTTTACCAATTTGTTGCTAAGCCCCCCTCCCCTTCCCTTTTTCCCACCTCTGGTCTAGCCTTCATTCTAAAGATGTGTAAACAAACAGACTTCCCCCCCCAAATCCATGTCTGTGAGACACTGAAACACTACATCCCTTTCTTGTTTGTCCACTGCAATATTACTTTGCATCACAGAAGTCTTTATTAAAATGACATAAAAAGAAGGAAAAATTTTATTACTAGTGGACAAAAACAGAATAAATACCCTATAAGGTGCAACTATGACGTAATAAGGCATTTGTTAGAAAGCCTTTCAGAGCATATGTAACTAAATGAGTTATAGTACAAAGTAGTCCCCTTAGATGGTGTACAATCATTGTGCAATGCTGTCACTGCTCAAAGTATTCTCTGCAGTCTTCTTTTGAAACAGACTTCAGAGTTTAAAGGTACATAAGACACCATCTCATGAATTTTAGCCATATCTCAATTTTTAAACCAAAACTAATGCTCCCCACAGCACCAGTGCCCACTCTGTATATTTAATAGATGTGTCTCACAATGATTTTGGTCTAGAGCCAAATGTTGAATCCTCAAAGACTGACACCACTTCGGATTTTTTTTTTTAAAGGCACCATAATCTCTGAAGGCAATTCCAAAGATTTCCAAAAATGGGCTAAGTAATTTTGATTTGGAGTTTCCTGATCCTCCTCCACAAGGGTACCTCAAAAAGTTCATTGAAAGTTTTGTATTAGCTTTTAATTCTATTTTTCCACAAACTTTATGAACTACTCTCATACATGGGGTTTTGGAATGCTGCCTAGGGTCTTTTAATTGTTGAAAATGCTGGGCTTGATACATCTTAATTAGTGCTAATTTACAAAAGCAGGTTGGCCTTGAAGGTTAGAGGACACCAGCAGTAGGAGCAGTAGCCTGCTCAACAGGCAGTTTGCCATAGTAGAGGAGTAGTGTCCAAAGGGAATCCCCGAAGACTGGCTTAATTAGGATCCTGGGAGATTCAGAAAGAGAAAGACTTGAAATGACCCAGTATGGACAATATGTTATCTTCCTACTGGGGGCAGTTACCTATTATTCCAGCCATAAATACAAATGATCACCCATCTCTGTTACAGAAGAAGGTGAAAGGACCAAACTCACACATTTCTAGAAGTTGGCCCTATGGGCAGAGTTTTCATAGATGTGGAAAAAATAATCTAAAGAAAAGGTAGAAATAAAAGGCAAGAAGATGAAGAAGAACCAAAACCAGTGCTAAAAGAATCATAAAGAGAGGATGGAGAAATTCCAGTTCTAAAACAATGATACACATGAATCTGACAGAATTTGCATGCTTTTGAAGGAACAGTACATGCTGCACCACAGAATAAAAAGAATTGCCAAGATCCAGATGGAAATTCTGTTACCAACAATAAGAGGAAAATCTGGGTAGTGGTGGTTGAGAATAAGTATGAATGTGGTGATAATGTATAGTCAATAGGGCTACTCATGAGGTATACAAGGGTACTCAAAAAAGCTTGTGGAAAAATTGGATTAAAAGATAATACGAGGGGCCAGCCCGTGGCTCACTTGGGAGAGTGTGGTGCTGATAACACCAAGGCCACGGGTTCAGATCCCATATAGGGATGGCTGGTTAGCTCACTGGGTGAAGTGCGGTGCTGATAACACCAAGGCCACGGGTTCAGATCCCATATAGGGATGGCTGGTTAGCTCACTGGGTGAAGTGTGGTGCTGACAACACCAAGTCAAGGGTTAAGATCCCCTTACCAATCATCTATAAAAAAAAAATAAAAAATAAATAAAAAGATAATACGATATGCTAGCCAGTTAGCTCAGAAGGTTAGAGCTATCGATAACACCAAGGTCAAGGGTTCTGCCCTCCAACCTCTGTACAGGCCAGCCAACAAAGAAAAAACAAACAAACAAAAAGATAATACAAATCCTTCCACGAATTTTTTGAAGACCTCTTGTATTATCCTCCTGAAGATTGTACCTGAGACATGGCTTCTGCAAACATAATGCAACATCTAATCATGCTTTTGAAAAACTCTCAGCAAAAGTGGGAATAGTCAAAAGCATCTATTAAAAACCTACAGCTGACATCACACCAGTGAAAGACAAAATACTTTCTAACTAAGCATGACAACAAGGCAAGGATGGTCACTCTTAACGTTTGCATTTAACACCTTTTAGGGATCCTGGCAAGGTCAATAAGTCAGAAAAAAGGGGGGAATAACATACTGGAAGAAGTAAAACTGTATTTGCAGACAACATGATCGTGTATATAAAAAATCCTAAGAATACTATAGAAAAGCTACTAGAGGGCCAGCCCGTGGCTCACTCGGGAGAGTGAGGTGCTGATAATACCAAGGCCACGGGTTCGGATCCCATATAGGGATGGTGGGTTCGCTCACTGCCTGAGCGTGGTGCTGACAACACCAAGTTAAGGGTTAAGATCCCCGTACCGGTCCTCCGGATCCCACATACAGACCGGTTCCCGCTCACTGGCTGAGCGAGGTGCGGGAGCAACACCGAGGGTTGCGATCCCGTTGCCGGTCCCGGTCCGGTACGGGCGCGACACTGAGGGTTGCGATCCATTGCCGGACACGAAAAAAAAAAAAAAAAAAAAAAAAAAAAGAAAAGCTACTAGAATAATTTAGTAAGGTTATACGCTATACAAGGTCAATATGAAAATTAATTTTATTTGTGTTGCTGTCAATGAACTAATGGACATTGAAATATTAAAATGTCACTTGCAGAAACAGAAAAATGAAATATTTAGGGATACATTTAACAGAACATGTACAAGAATCATACACTGAAAACTACAAAACACTCTCAAGAGAAATTAAAGAGGACCTAAATACATGGAGAGATATATCGTGCCCAAAGATCAAAAGACTCATTATTGTCATGATGTTAATATTAATCTATAAAGTCAATGAAATCCCTATCAAAATCCCAAAGGGCTTTGTTGTAGAATTGACAAAATAATTCTATAATCTATATGGAAAGGCAAAGGACCAAGAATAGTCAAAACAATCCTGAGAAAAAAACCCAAAAAACAAAGTTGGAGTATTTCCAGTACCTGATTTCCACACTTACTTAATGCCTCAGTAATCAAGACGATGTAGTACTGACATAAAGATAGACACATAGATCAATGGAACAGAATAGAGTCCATATTTAGGCCCATCTTTTGGAGGTCCTAGTAATGGTCAATTGATTTTCAACAAAGACACCAAGGTGACTCAACGGGAAAAATCATAATCTTTTCCACAAATGATGCTGGAACAATTTGATATCCATATTGAAGAATAAATGAACCTTGACCCTTACTTCACACAATAAACAAAATTAACTTGAAATGGGCATAAATTAGTTTTATATTGCTATATAACAAACTTAGTAGCTGTAAACAACACACATTTATTCTCTTAGTTTCTGTGGGTCAGGAGTCAAGGCACAGCTTAGCCAGGTCCTCTGCTCAGGGTCTCACAAGGCTGCAATCATAGTGATGGCCAGGCTGCATTCTCATCTGGAGGATCACTCGGGGAAAATCTGCTTCAAAGCTCATTCAGATTGCTGGCAGAACACATTTCCTTGAGGCTGCATGGTTGAGGGCCCTGGCTTTTTGTTAGCTGTGGGCTGAAGGCTGCTGGCAGCTTCTAGAGACTACCTGCAGTTCCTTTCTATACGGGCTTTATCAACATGGCTGCTCACTTCAACAAATCAGCAAGGAGAATCTCTCACCTCAGGGAGGACCCAGAACCTCTTTTAAGGGTTTTCTTCTGATTAATTCAGGCCCACCCAAGGTAATCTCCCCTTTGATTAACTCAAAATCAACTGACAGTGATCTTAATTACAGCCACAGAATCCCTTCAGTTTTTCCATATTCTATTGGTTAGAAGCAAATGCAGGCCCCCCACACACTCAAGGCAAGGGAATGACACAGGGTGTGAACATCAGTAGTCAGAAATCAGGGGAGCCACCTTAGGGTCTGTCTGCCTCTATAGATCTACACATAAGAGCTAAAACAAAAAAGTTCTAGAGGGGAACACAGTTCAATTTTTTGAACTTCACATAGGCAAAGATTTCACAGGACACTAAAAGCACAAATCATAAGAAAAAAAACAATAGGACTTCTTCAAAACTGAAAATCTTTGCTCTTGCAAGGTCATGGTTAAGAAAATGAAAGGGAAAACCTCAATTTGAGAGAAAATGTTTGCAAATCACCTATCTGATAAAGGACTTGTATCCAGAACATATAAAGAACTCTCAAAACTTAATAAGACAGACAATCCAATTTAACAAGTAATAGGCAAAATATTTGAGCAGACACTTCACCAAAGAAGATAAGCTTAACAGCCATTAAGCACATTAAAGACCTGCTCGCCATCACTAGTCATTAAGAACACAGCAAGTAAAACCCACAATGAGATACCACTACACACCCACTCAGAGGGCTAACATTTAAAAAGACAGACGACAGCAGGTGTTGATGAAGACAACACCTCAGCAGGAACTTTCATACTTTGCTGATGGGAACGCAAAACGGTACAATGGTATGACAACTTTGGAAAACAGCTTTACAGTTTCTTGTAAAGTTAAACATACACTAAACATATGGCCCAATAATGCCACACCTAAGTACTTCACACAAGGCAAATGAAAACATGAGTCCACACAAAGACTTGTAAGTGAATGTTCATGGCAGCTTTATGCATAATGGCCAAAAACTGAATCAACTCACAGGCTCATGAACTAGTAAATGGACAGATTACATTATATCTATACTATGAAATACTACTCAGCAGTAGAAAGTCAGGAACTGCTGATACATGCAATAACACAAAAATGAATATAAAAAGCATTATGGTAAGTGAAAGAAGCCAAGCACAAACTAGCACATAAGACTATTCTGGACAAATGTCAAAGAACTACTAGCATTCATACCACATTCTCCAGCCATAAGCAATTAAGTTAGAAATCAGTTTTGAAAACACCTAGAAAACACATTTGTAAGTTTAAAAATATACTTCTAAAGAGCTCAGAGGTGAATGAAATAGTTACAATGGAAATTAGGATATACTAGAACTAAATAATACTGAAAATATTATGTTTTGAAACATCTGAACAGCAGAATAAATCCAAAGAATGAAGGAGAAAATGAAAAGAGTGATTTCTGGAATATATTTTAAATGAAAAAAAGTAAGAGGCTGAATAGTGTATGATGTACGCTTTTTTGTGTGTAGGAAAAGGGGGAAATGCAAACATGCATTGTGTATTTGAGTATGTGCTTGCTCAAATTTGCAAAAGAAGAAACATAAAAGGATGAACTAATAAAACCCACTAAGTATGGGGGGAGAGAGAGGGGCGGTGAACAGCATGCTGGCCAGAGACAGGAATGGAAGCAAGAGTTTTCTGAATATAAGTTGATATAAATTTGACTTTAAAATCATATAAACTTTTCACTCAAAAATGAGTCAAAAAGAAAAAAAATCTCTGAAGAATGGAAACAAGAGCTTCCTGGTTAGCTCAGTTGGTTAGAGTGCCGCCTCGCAACATCAAGGTCAAGGGTTTGGATCCCTGTACCAGCCAGCTGCCAAAAAAAATACATAAATAAGAAATGGAAACAAAGAACATAGTTATATTATCAAGTCGGTGCCATAATCACAGTTGAGAGAAGGCACAAATAAACAATGGGAGGATGCAGGAATGAAAAGACAGACACAACAGTTAAGTGATAGTATATCAACGAGCAAGTTCTACCAACATTCAAGAAACACATAACTCTGATCTTACACAGATTTCCAGAGGACAGAAAAAAGGGAATACCCCAACTCACTGTACAAGGCTAGCATAATCACAATACTAAACTAGACAAAGTACAGGAAAATTAAAGCCAAATCTCACGAATATAGATGTAAAAATTCTGAAGAAAATATTACCAGTCCAATCCAGCAGTAAGAAAGATCATGACCACGCTGGGTTCATCCCAGCAAATTTGGTTAATATAAAGTTATATTAGAAAATCCCTTAAAACAGCCTGCCACATTAGCAAATTCAAGGAGGGAAAAACATATTTATATAACGACAGAAAAGGGGTTTGATAAAATTCAGCATCCATTTATGACCCCCAAAACGTTCACTAGAAGTGTGTCTACACAAAACCTAAAGACAACATGATACTTTATGGTGAAACACTGAAAACACACACCTTCTGAAATACGGATCCTGGCCCCACCCCAAACCTACTGAATCAGAAATCCGAGCGCGATGCCAGGGAACCTGTAGTTTTGCAAAAGCCCCTCGGGTGATTCTGATGCCGCTTGCTACCCAAAGTGTGAGCCACAAAGCAGCAGCGTCGGCATTACCGGGGAGTTTGACAGAAATGAGGAGAGCTCCCAGGCCCTCCCAGATCCACCGAGTCAGAATCTGCGTTTCAACCCTTAGTCTAGGTGATTCATACCACGATGAGGTTGCAGAAGCGCTCCAGTAGCGGCCGTTCTCAGCCCGAGCTGCACGGGAACGCCTTAAAAAATGCAGATGTCAGAGTCTCTCCCCAGATCAATTAAATCTGAATGTGGGTGGGGCCCGGCGGAAGGTATGTAAAACTCCCCAGGTGATTCTAGTGAGCAGCCAGCGTGGCAATCCACTGGTCTGTAGTATTCCCGTGAGGCGGAAACTGCTATTTAGGGACTCGGAGCCCTCTCTGAAAAGCCAAAGGAGGTAGTCCTCAAGTTTTTTGAAGTTCCCCCCCCCCCCCCCCGCCCGAGAAAGAAGCTTGCATTTCACACATATACCAAAGGCGCCTTCTTAACACAGCTTACAAAACCGAAACTGAGAAAAAGACACTGGAGTCATGAGAACTGTAGGAAGCTGCAGCATGGCTGCAAACCCTGAAGTCAGACTTGCCTGGGTTCAGGTCCCAGTGCAGCTGCTTCCTAAACCCCTCACTTTTCACCTAGCTCTCTGAAACTCAGTGGAGACGTCAATAGTTCCCTACCTCAAAGAGATGTTGTGAGGATTTAAATGAGACGTTACATAAAAACAAGGCCAAAGCCTTGGCACAGATCACATGTAGCATGAATGTAAGTTATCACTGAGGCGGCTGTTTGGGCATTGACAGCAAATCTGATGAAATCATCAGCAAATCAAGGCCAAAATCTCTCTCTCAAAGCTGCGCTGTCCAACACTGCAGTGACTAGTACACGTAGCTCTGGAACAACTGAAATGTGGTTAGTCCAAACTGAGATGTGCTCTACTGCACGCAGGTATTGGTATTCAACACTGTACCCAACAGATATGCACAATCAATTATGTTTCAATAGAAAAAATTGAGATGTGCTCTAAAAGTAAAACACACACCAGATTTCTACAATTTAATGCAAAAAAAAGGAAAACAAATCTATTATGTTGATTACATGTCGAAATGATAATATTTGGCATATACTGGGTTAAATAAAATATATTAAAATTTATTTCACCTGTTTTTTTACTTTTTTAATGTGGCTTCTAAAACGCTTTAAGTTACACACGTGGCTCGCATTCTCTTTCTATTGGCTAGCGCTGTCTCAAAGGATCAGGAAACCAAGATGTGAATTGGAACTTAGACAGCTTTCTCAAACTTTAATTTACAAACAAATCACCTGGGGTCTCATTAAAATGCAGATACTGATTGAGTAGCCTGCGGTGGCTCTCAGTGGGTACGGGATGGGGACTGAGATACTGCCTTTCTCACAAGCTCCCAGGAGCAGCTGCTGAGACTAGACTAATCTTTACCAACAACAACAAAAAAAACCTGTTTCATGACACACAAGTGATGGGAACCTCTGGGAAAGTGACTAGGGTTGATAAAGGAAATGTTCAGCAGGGCTAGACTCAGCCTGAACTTTTAAAAAATTAGTTCTCTCTCGCAGTGAGGGATCCAAAGAAGTGGGGGCCAGCTCCAACAGTCCTCCCTCTGTGAGGGCGGTAGGGACGCGCATATTCTCTCCCAGATCCGCGGCCACCGACATGTGCAGGAACACCTCAGAACTAGGAAACTCAAAACGAATATTGGCTGGGGTTTCTTATGCCCTGCTAGTGTCAACATCAGCGACCTTCCTGGGGTCTCACTGAAACCAACTGCCAACTTTCCTTGTCACTGTTACCTACAAACAGTACTGTCAGCCCGTACATTTCACATCATGGCCAGGGGTCACTGCCGTGTACGCACATTTCTTATTTCAGTAAAATAGTTCAGGCCAATTCCAGCCCTGCTAGAATTAAGCACAGTCCCTATTCTCCTAAATCCCTACCTAAGTAATCTCCGGGCCATAAAGTAATTGAAAGGTCATATAAGGGAATTTAAAGTGCCACCACCCAATGCTAAGAATCTCCTTTATAACCCACCGCTGCTCAAAATATAGTTCCCACGAAGGGGAAAGGATGACCTCCGATCGAGCAGCCATTCCAGTTTAAGAGGCTCAGGGAAATGAACAGTGCTTTCTTCTCACAAAAAGTTCAAGGACATGATAGCAAAATATAACAATTATCACATGCTAAAGAAAGGGCATCACTGTTTGTAGGCAAGGTTTGCAGGCAAGAAGATGAGGAAAGAATTACAAACAAGTTACTTTTATATTTAGTTTCAATTATTCCGCTTCAACTTTCCTTACTCCTTCCCACCCCAAACATAACAGCAAGCAAAGCAAAAACTAACCTGTGCTCAAACTGCTCATGACAAGAGTCCAAAAAGCAAAAAGCTGATTAGTAAAGGGTGGCAAAGCAATCACTGGATTCAGAGAACTTTCTTTTTTATTTGCTATTTGACCACGGCAAGTAAGGCTAAGCATGAGCTTCATTTCACCTTGCAGATAGGGAGCATGATCTCTAGACATGCAACAGAATTGGTTAAAATGAACATGTCCAAACAATCCTAAACTGTCCCCCTTGAATAGTTCAAGTCTAAGAATGTTTATTAAATGTCTACTGTGTGCATAAAGCCATGTTAGGCTTCACACACCCAGCAAAATGTCTCCAACCTCAGTGCTCTTTATTACAAATTTGGAAGATGAAAAAAGTTAATACTGAAATATGCAGGAGTTACCTATCAAAACACAGTCAAGAAACAGCAATACTAAACTAATATAAGTACGTGAAATTGTACGTGAAATTGTAAAGACCTACTTATGGAGTCATCTCAAGATATGGAGAAACAAAGTCAAATAACAAGAGGACACTCAGGCACCATTCTGTTGGAGCAAGAAAGATGGTGTAGAACTTGAAAGCAATAAAGTCCTTGGATGCTTCTCCAGAGCCTGGATCGCTTTTCATCCTAACCACAGGAGCACAAGCATCCAGTCTAGTATGAGCTCAGGAACACAGCAGGGCCTCAAGCTGGACTGAGGAGCTGCAGTCAGGTCTTGATTGGAAAAGGGAAAGACTTCCATTCTGGGACACCTTGGAAAGAGGCAGGCAATATTCCCTGATGCAGGGATCACTGTGCTGTGGCTCTGTGATTGCTGTTATATAGTACTACCATTTTAGGAATAAACAAAATGAAAGCTTGTAAGGTGTAAAATGGCTTCAGGCCCATTTGAGAGAGGCAATAAAACACCTGCATATTTTTGTTGACAGAAGGGGGAGACTGAGGCAGAGAGGCCACACCTACAGCTATGGGGGAGATGGGCCAAGAACAGAGAGGATGGCTGCCCTCTTACACCAGTTCTCCAAATAGCAATGGCTTATATAACACATTTATGCTATACTAATAATGCTGCACACTTCACAAAGGGATCTGCTGAGCATTTGATTCCCTGAAGAACTCTGGAAACTTGGAAGGACAGGTTTCATTAGCTCTAGCTTACAAATGGAAGAGGCACCAACGGCAAGGTGAAATGACTTGTCCAGAGTCACTGAGTTAAGGGGGAAAACTGGGACTTGAACCCAGCTTCTGGAATCCAAGTTCAGGAAGCTTTCTATCACCTCCCACAGACAAAAGGCTCCTCAACCACTCATTGTTCCTCTGGTAGTAGAAATAGAAAGAAAGCACTAGTGTATGATGCCAATTTTCTAAAGAGATGCCTCCACATTCTTAAAAAAGAAAAAAATGAGATAGCCATGGTACTCATCCTGGAAAGATACACTGCAAACACTTCGAATGAAAAACAATCCTCCACTACAGGATGGCAACTGGACCTAACTCAACTAACTCCTACTGGGTCTCCTTGTACACTCTTGCTTTCAAATCAAAGGAATTAGAAGAAGGCCTCTCTTGCTCTATTATTGTTTGTAGCAACAAACAAAATATGGCCTCGAGTAACTTCTAAGTCACCTGAAACTAAAAGTTACTGCCAACATTGAAATGCCAAGAAATGGCTAGAAAATCAAGCCTACTGGATTTCCAAAAGTTTACTAGGACATAGGATCATTTTTTCCTTGAAAAGAAAGGAGTTTCATATAGTTCAAGTCAATAACAGTTAACTTTTCTTGAGTGCCTACTATGTGCAAGACACTATTCTGAGCACTTGACAGATTATTCACATGGTCTTGCCAACAACGCTTTGAGGTAAGTACTATTAGTGTTTTCCTTTTACAGTTAAGGAAACCGAGGCACACAGATAAGTAACTTGCCCAAGGTTACACAGGTAATATTAGCTTCAGAATTCAAATCCAGGCAGATGGCTCAATCCAGAGTCAACATCCTGTAGGCAAATAACAGTCCCCGTCCCCCCATCTGCCAAAAAGAAATAATGAACTGAGAAACTAGAAGATAAAGAAAGCAGAACTTCAAAGAGGTAAGAAGCAGGCAAGGAAAATTACTGAAGAATAATAAAAACAATGTATTTATTCTGTTATAAAATCGAACTAACTTTAGAAATAACTAGAAACTCTGGCCACTGGTTAAAAATGTTGCCTACTAATCCTTGAAGAATCTCCACTTTTTATTTTGGAGCCTTCAATAAGAACAAGAGCCACGTGTTTTCAGTAGTTTCTAAAGAAACTACATTTTGTTAACACTCCTCTCATTTTGGAGCAAAGAACATTAAAGTATTTTTTGTAACTTTAATCATTTTTCAGATCTGTAAAAATTTAAAAATTTGCTTCGAAGCCACTGAACATACAGAATATGAGAGAACTGAGAAGGTATTAAACAGATGAACTTTTACAATAAGCCATCATTAACGCCATTTTATTTGTGAGTGCTCTTGTTCCTAAGAAGTTGAGTGCTTCTTTACTCTAGAGCTATTTCAAAACGAACTAGTTTCTTTACAAAACACACAATACAAAGATTGGCAATCATTTCAGATAACAGGTTCACAGTACAGCCCAGTGCACAGGAAGAGAAACCCTGGTGTAAGGTAGCCTAAGAGTCCAGCAGACACTGGCATGAAATCAACAACCAATACTGACCTCAGCAGAGCTTTCTGTAGCTGGAGTGAGCTACCCAACTACAGAAACAGCAAGGGATTTGAAAAACACCTCCCTAGATGTTTGAAATAATTTACTGTTTGCATGTAAGGCAAAAACAATGCACATCAAAATGAGGCTGTGATGAACTTACCATCCAAGAGGCACTCGTTGAAGAAATGATAACCCCATAGAATCTTCTTGATTCAGACAGATTTACTTTTGGATTTATTCGCTTTAATGGAGCAACAGTTGACAATCTAAAACTAGCAATTCAAAGTAATGCCCAAGTCACTTTCAATTGTGCCAGCCTGTTTTATTGTCATTGTACAGTTTCAAAGCTTTTTTTCATAGTGCTCACCTCCTCCAGAAAACTTATCATTGTTTTTTGTTGTTGTTGTTGTTGTTTGTTTGTTTTTATTATCTGCCTCCCCACACATAAACTCCATAAGGCAGGGATATTGTCAGTGGTGCTCTCTGCTGTCTTCCCACTACTTAGTACACTGTGGGCACACCTGGGCACTCCTGTTTAACGAATGAATGAAAACCACTGACAACTTGAAAAATATAAGTTAGAACTTTAAGGTAAGGAAAACAATCGTTTAATAGCCATACTAGAATCTATAAGTCTCATGAATGTTATCCACCTTCAAGCACCTTGGGAGGCTGCTATACAGCGGTGCTGCAGGCATATGTAGGAATTCAAAGCTCCATTAAGTGTGGAATCTCTTAAGGGTAGATTTGATTTTGTGAAACAGCCAAAAGTCATTCAGAGTCAAATCTGGTGAATCTGTGATCATGCCCAATATATACGTTGGATGAAAGCAAAACGTGTTTATAAAGTAAAACACCTGATTGTCTTATTTGGCTAATAAACTGGTTTTGAAGGAAATCCAAAATGGTTTGAACTATAGCAAACCATAGTTTGAGACATAGTTGGCTCAGTCTCAAGACTCTAAGGTGGATACTTTGCAAGGAGTAAAACTGAACTGTGGTAAAACGAACCCAGACTAGACAGACACCAAGATACCCCCAGAGACCTGGCTTGTGATATTAGCTTTGTCATTAAGTTGTCCCGAAGCCTGGGTCATATTAGTTACCCTCTCTGGGCCTCAGTTCCCCCACCCAGGGAACAAATGAACAAAAGTGGACTTCAAGGTCCCAGTCAATTCTAAAATGCCATGATTCCATTCTTGTGAAGATCTGGTGTGTCCATGTAAAAACCAATCATAACCCACTACGCCTCATATCAGGTATGCGTCTATAAAGCCCATAATGTAATTTTTGCAGCAGATTCACTTCAGACTTGCTTAGGCAAATACTAAAATTAGTTTTCATTTCCTGAGCGCAGCAAAAGACAGTTAAGGGAGGCAACTGGGCCAAGGGCTCTCGCTCGTGCCTGTGCACACTTCCGACTGCGTCTCAGGGAACTAACCGTTCCTCTAAGATCTTCCCTCAACTGTTGCAAAAGCAGATAAACCTCCCATGCGTGATAGAAACACTGGCCGAGAGCGACGGTCGAGGCTTCGCGGCCAGTGCCGGGCTGCGGCCGTTCCGCAGGGCCCACGGGGGATGCGGCGGGAGCCCACCCTGCGCGGAGGGCCAAGGCGAGGACCAGCCGCGGCGCGTCGCCGGGGAGGCAGGGCGGCCGCC
>NW_007731447.1:27098-33640 GCF_000696425.1 Galeopterus variegatus | reverse complement strand
GGCAGAGCCGCTCCGAGGGGCGGGGCTCTTAGCCCTCGAGGCTGCTGGGAAATCTTCTTTGACGGGTGCGGCGCGTGAAGGCACCTGGGAGTTGTAGTTTGCAAAATGCTGCCGGGAATGGGCAGGGCCAAGATGCTAGGGGCCACCCCTTTAAGGGAATTGGAGTCTGCGCCAAGCGGAGGCCGCTGGGGAGCGTAGTCCCAGGACTTCTGTGTGGGTCTCACTGTTTTTTTCCAATAAAGGGGAAATCCAGAGGGAAACTTCTTTAGATTAAAACTTTAGCGGCTGTCACTAAATTGAGCTATTATTTGGAACATAGGGTTGGCTGCAGGAAGTTGAGATATTACAAGGGAAATAGAAATTTCACCGACTTTGGTGCAGGATCTGCAATTCGCAAAATCGACTAACAGCTGGGGTGTCCCTCATGCTGTACCAACACCTTTTCAAACACGCTACTGAGACTTAGTGAAAGGAAACATTTCAGGAAATTCCTTCTACTCTTCGAGGTTTGAGTCAGACGACCATTAATACAGTAAAAAGAAAGGGAAAGGAAAAAAAAGAAAGAAGACAAACTTTGAGAATTTACTTTGTAATGAAATAAAACAAACTTAATCTGGCACATAGAAGAATGTCCATAATATTCCTTGTGCTGCATAATAATTATACATGAGCAGTTCGAGTAAATAGGATTACTTTATCATGACCTTTTTTTCTCTTATATATTTGTTAGCTCTCCAGCATCTGAAAAACAGCTGTTTAACCTGATACTGGTGTGTAGGTGTGTGTATACTCACTATATGTATGTTTTACTTCATATCAGTATATATAGAGACAGAGACTTACATATGTATATACCATTATACATACATATATATATACACTATATTGAAGAGTCCGTACTTTTTTTTTTTTGTCCTTTTTGAGACCGGCCGCACTGCGCTCAGCCAGTGAGCGCTGTGAGCGCGCCGGTCATCCCTATATAGGATCCGAACCCGCGGCGGGAGCGCTACTGCGCTCCCAGCGCCGCACTCTCCCGAGTGCGCCACGGGCTCGGTCCAAGAGTCCGTACTTTTTAAATGAGTAACAAGACCCTTCAGAATCTAACCTAACCCACTCTTTAGCCACTTCTCCTACTGTGCCTCTCCTCTTCCTTCATGCCAAGCTCTGGTCTAGTCATAGGGAACTTTTTATTCTCTGGATGCTCCAGGTTCTTTCTTTACTCCAGCCCTTTCCACTGGTTCCTTTCTCCTCCATTGGCCAAACTGCTGGACAGGAAGCAGAATAGCACTCGCTCCTGGGCCAGGCAGAATTAGAAGCTCCCTCCCCCAGAGCCCTTCTCATCTGTCCTGATGTCATCATTTGCTTACAAGTCTGCCTTGCCAACAACCTTCTGCAGACTGTGAACTCCTTTGAACCATTCACTTTTGTGCTGGATTTACAAAGTGTGGTCAATAAATTTGCATGCCAGAGAGGATCCCTGGTGGGCTGCTGAATAACCCTAGATTCCTAATAAGTGTGAATCTTCGGGCAGAGGGATAGAGGAAAATGTGGATGAGTGGAGTGAGGGCAGCAGCTGGGTGGGAGACCTTGCATACAGTAGGCATGAATTAAGCATCCAAGGATGAGGCTGAAGCCCTTTGCTCAAGCTGGGGCGGTGGCGGGGGGAGGGTGGTAGAGAGCAGGGACAGTCCTCATCCGAAAGAAGAAAGATCCTGGAGAAGATTACTCCAAGGTCTAGCCTGGGTCCAGCCCCAGCCCAGCCTCACCTCTAGAAAGACATAGTCTAACCAGAAAGGGTCAGTAGAGAAGACTAGCCTTTGGCCTGTGAAATGGGGACAGTGACCCCTGCCATGCCTGCCTCACAGTGAGGATGCAGAGAACAAATGAGGGAACAGCTGTGGAAGCACTTTGAAAACTGTAAAGATTGTGCACCATGGAGGAGTTACCGCCTTGCCCTTGACAAGGTCGCTGTATTCTTGACCAAGTCCTCACTCCTCCAGTCTGGGGCTACATCTCATAGTTCAAAGTGTGTGTGTGTGTGTGTGTGTGTGTGTGTGTGTTTGTGTGGCTCTTCAAGCTTCCTTTATATACACACACATACACACACAATCCAGATGCACGGGGCATGAGGGGAGACGGCTGGCCTCCCAGTTTGGGGCTGCTGGACAATATGGAGCAGGCAGCAATAAGTGTGACAGGAGACTGCTTCTTTGACAACATTTCTGAATTGCACATCCTACACCTATGGTCCCAAAGTCCTCCTGCTTTAGCTAAGGCACAGGCTAAAGGCAACTTCTACCCACTCACTACCTGAGCCCCTGTGCTCTGATCTCCCAGTCCCCACTCCAGCCTGGGCTTGATCTGCCAGGTTCACTGTTTTGGGTCCGGGCTTGGGGAGGGTGGAGGAAAGGAAAGGCATCCTTAAGGAACGGAAAGAGAAGGCTGAAGAAAGAGGTAATCGAAAATGAAAAATTTTAAATGTAGCTGTTGGGCACCATGCTCTAGGAGAAAGCACTTGGAATGAGGAAAACGAGTCAGGTCCCAGCAATTCTATAGGCTAGCTATGGGCCTTGGGAAAGTCACTTCACCTCTCTGATCAATAGCTGCTTCCTCTGCAAAAAAGGGGTCAAATGCTACCTCCCAGGGTTGTTGCAGCCTCACATAGCGAGGATAGGTGTAAGCATGGTGTATAGAGTGTCAAGGCAGCAGTGTTCTCAAGCTGCCAGGATGGTCACTGGGGAAATAGGTGGAAGAGGGCAGGGGGTTGAAATGAAGGCTCCAGGGTTCAAATCCTAGCTCTTCCATTTGTTAGATGTGTGACTTTGGGAAAGTACATCTCTCCAAACCTCGATTTCCTCATCTGTGAAATGGGTGTATTAATATCTACTCCATAAGCTTGTTGTGAAGAATGCCTAGGTCTAACTTCTCCTTCAAGGAGAACTGCAAAGCAGCTCTACCTACCTTCTTCTCCCCACCCCTGCCCTGTGTTTAAAAAGCAGCCTAAGCAGAATGGTGCAGCCACTTTGGAAAGCAGTTGGGCACTGAATTATAAAGTTAAACATACACACAACCCAGTAATATCACTCCCAGGTATTTATCCACAAGACATGGAAACTTATGTTCACAAAAGGACTTATATACAAATACTCATAGCAGCCTTTTAAAAATAATAGTCAAAAAGATAAACAGCTCAAATTCCCATCAACTAGTGAATGGCTAAACAAATGGTGATAGATGCATACAATTAAATATTATTCAGCAATAAAAAAGAACTGTTGATATATACTACAACATGGATGAATCTCAAAAATACCATGCTAAGAGAAATAAACTATACACAAAATATCATACAGTGTATGATTCCATTTATATTACATTTTGAAAAAGGTAAAACTATAGGGATACAAAGCAGACTTGTGGTTTACTGGGGCCAGAGGTCAACTCAGAGGTGTGGGAGGAAATTGACTCCAAACAAGCAAGAGGGACGTTTTGGGGGTGATGAAAATGTTCTATATTTTGATTGTGATGGTGATTACACAACTGTATACCATTGCCCAAACTCATTAAACTATAAACATGAGATGGGTAAATGCTATTGTACATAAATTATACTTCAAAAAAGCTGAGGTTTAAAGGGGAGAGGTGAGTAGCCTCAGTTAAGGCTCCTGAGGCTGCCCAGAACTGTCAGTTCTCTTTTTGTTTGTTTGGTTGGTCGGTTGTTTTCTAAGAGGCCTGAGACCTTGAAGGGGGAGGGTGGCGAAGCTTGCCCTACACTCACCACAAGAGCTCGGGCGGGGTAGGGAAAAGCACTCGCCAGGACAAGACAGGGCCCAACCCCGTGGGGGTGAGACAGGGGTGGCTGACCTGGATAGACGAGGCCTGAGCGCTGTGTCAGGTCACAGGGAACATTACCCTTGTGGGCCCCAGGAGCCGGAAGCTTCCCCCATCTTCTCTTTGAGAGCTGCTGTGAGGTCAACCTGGACTCTGTGTTCAGGTGCAGATGAGAGTGCTATTGCTTCTTGCTGTTGTGCTTCCAATGTTCTCACAGAACACAGTGTTGAGTTGGGGCCTCCTTGGGTGGGGGGCTCTTCTGGTCAGCAGGTTCTATTTTTCCAGATGCTGGATGAAAGTTTGAGCCAAGTAATGGGACATTACTCAAAACACACACACAGAAAACCCAGGTTCTTGTCCCAGGACTTCTTGGACACAGGGGCCAGACACAGAGCTTATTGTTATGACATCACAATGTTTCCAAGGGCCAGCCCTGTTTGCTTCCCTCATTGTTAGGCAAATGTAGGGTGTTCATGGAGGACTTTGAGGTCTAGTCCACAGCAGCACAGTGAAAAAAATTGCCCCAGGCCCCAGTCAGATCACAAATCAAACCAGAACCACTTGGAAGAAAGGCCAATTTACAAAATCTCCTCCCTCTGCCCCCAGTTATGAGTTTTCTAAAAAATCTCAGTCTCTTAACACTAAGTTTTTTGAAGAAGTAAGCCCTATGAGAAAGTGTTTCATGATATAGTTAAATGTGTTTTACTCAAAACAGATTTTTAAAAAGAGCAGAGTCATAGTAGAAGATGAAAACAGATTTAATGTAACAGATAAGAAATACAGACTTCACAAAGAAAGTGAAGCCTAGTTCCAGAAACCAAGCAGGGCCCACACCAAGTTTAATACAAAACTAAGAAATACACACTTAAAGTTTAATACAGAGTGCAGGCTGGCTCAAGAGCGTAAGCAGCCACTTGGTCAAAGTAAGTTCGATACCAAAAAGAAAAAACCACATACTGCACAGACAGAGGACAAGCTGGCCCCAGAGAGGGTGAGCAGCAGCCCCACCCTCTGTTGGAACTCGGCTTTTATAGTTCTGCTGTCTAATACATATTCATAATATCTAATGAATATTCAATTAGGGGTGGTTCCCTATTAAATAACATAGTCTTGCACATGCTCAGCTGGTTTCTTTTTGGAGCATGTTCATTGGTCAAATCCCATGGCATGCACTGAACATATTCAACAATATCCCATGCTCTTTAGCACCTGTAGTGGAAGGTCATTCAAAGGATAAACTCCCTTCCACTGAGCATGCTCAGTTATTGGGGTCATATAAGCTGTTACAAATTCCTTTTACTGAGCATGCTCGGCTACTGGATTTGCACATGTCTGCCTCTTGTGGTGTCAATCCTCCCATGATGGTGCTGAAAATAGGTCTAACAAGCAACAGTAACTCTTCTCTGGGGGAGGGCCTAGGGGAGGGTCTTGAGAACTTAGGTGATTGGTCAGAAACCCAGAGATGTGTCTTGAAACCCTAACCCAGGGAAACTGAGCACCTCCTATCTCATTTTTATTTGAAGGGGCTGGCCTGATTCATGCTGAGATAAGTAGTATGCTACTTCACAAACAGAAAGATTTGGAGACCCAAGATTAGAATCAAATTAAAATATACGAGAAAGGGAAAAATAACAGATGAAAAACCTGAATGTCAGCAAACATTTGCTGAATCTGAATGAAATTGTTATGATTAATTAATCAAAAATAATGAAATAATCAGGAATACATTTAACCAAAGAGGTGGAAGACTTGCACACTGAAAACTACTACAAAACGTTGCTTGAAAGAAACTGAAGATACAAATAAATGGAAAGACATCCATGTTCATGGATTAGAAGACTTGATATTGCTAAGATGTCAGTAATACTGAAAGTGACCTACAGATTCAAAGCAATCCCTATCAAAATCTCAATGGCAGGGTTTTTTTCAGAAATAGAAAAATCTATCATGAATTTCATATGAAAATCAAGGGACCCCAACTAGCCAAAACAATCTCGAAAAAGAGCAAAGTTGGAGGTCTCACACTTCCTGATTTCAAAACTTATTGCAAAGCTATACTGTAAAGGCTGAACATATATACCAATGGGATAGAATAGGGAGCCCAGAATAAACTCTCTAATATACGATGAAATAATTTTAGACAAGAGTGCCAAGATTGTTCAATGGAGAAGGGCATCTTTTCAACAAATGCTGTTGGGAAAACTAGATATCCACATGCAAAAGAATGAAGTTGGACACTTTCTTTATACCATATACAAAAATTAACTCAAAATGGGTCAAAGACCTAAACGTAAGAGCCAAAACTATAAAACTTCTAGAAGAAAAGCTGCTTGACATATGATTTGGTAATAATTTCTTGGCTATGACACCAAAAGCGTACCAACGAAAGTAAAAGTAAATAAATTGGACTATATCAAAATTAAAAACTTCTGTGCATCAAAGGAAATAATCAACAGAGTGAAAAGGCAACCTAAGGAATAAAACCAAGTAATTTGCTTTTCTATTATTAAATTGTAAGAATTCTTTATATATGAGGATACTTCAAAAAGTTCATGGAAATATTTGTATATATTTTCATTCTATTTTTCCATGAATTTTTTTTTTTTTTTGTCTTTTTTTTCCATGTCTGGCAACAGATCGCAACCCTCAGTGTCGCCCCCGTACCGGACCGGGACCGGCAACGGGATCGCAACCCACGGTGTTGCCCCCGC
>NW_007731447.1:8784-26899 GCF_000696425.1 Galeopterus variegatus | reverse complement strand
CCTCGCTCAGCCAGTGAGCGGGAACCGGTCTGTATGTGGGATCTGAACCCTCGGCGCGAGCGCCTCCGCGCTTCCCAAGCGGCGCACTAGCGCAGTGCGCCACCAGGCCGGCCCCTTTCCATGAATTTTTTGAAGCACCCTCATATTTTGGATACAAGACCATGATCAGACATGTAATTTGCAGACATTTTCTCCCATTCTGTGGGTTGTATTTTCACTTTCTGGATGGCTTCTATGCTTTTGGTGCCATATCTAAGAAACCATTGTCAAGCCTAAGGTCATGAAGATTTACTACTGCATTCTCTATACCATAAACTATAAAACTAGGAGTTTACAGTTTTAGTTGGCTCTTAAATGTAGGCCTATAACTCACTTTGAATTAATTTTTGTGTGTGGCATGAGGTAGGTATTTAACTTCATACTTCTGCATGTGGATATCCAGTTGTTTCAGCACCACTTGTTGAAAAAAATTGTCTTGGCATCTTTGTCAACATTTGATCATAAATGTGCGGGTTTATTTTCGGACTCTCAACCCCATTCCACTGATTTTGCATGTCTATCCTAATGCCAGTACCACATTTCTTTCTTGTTTCTCTCCAGGTTCATTGAGAAGACCACTTTGGGTGACCGCCTAATATATCCAGTGCTTTCAAGTTCTTCAAGTACTCTCAATCCTTCTTATCTGGTCTTATCTGTCTGCCTTAGAAGACAAATGAATAGGGTGGACCATCCCTCTTTTATAGATGAGGAAACCAAGTCTCAGGTAACTGTGCTGGTAGGTGGTGGAGCTGAGACCAGAAACCCAGTTTTCAACTATAAATCCAAGCTCCCTCCTGGAGAGCACGCTTCTCTCTTTAAAAAGTATGATTTTGTGAACCTATATACACAATGGAATACTATTCAGCCTTAAAAAAGAAGGAAATATGGTCTTTTGTGACAACATGGATGAATCTGAAGGACATCATGTTAAGTGAAATAAACCAGGCACAGAAAGACAAATATCGAATGATCTCACTTACATGTAGAATCTAAAAAAGTTGAACTCATAGAGACAAAGAATAGAATGGTGGTTACCAGGAGCTGGGAGCTGGCGGTTTGGAGAGATATTGGCCAAAACAATTAACAAAACAATAATCTTTAAAAAGGTATGACTTTGAAGATATGCTATTTAACTCTTAAAAGTAGCTGTTGGGGGCCGGCCTGTGGCTCACTCGGTAGAGTGCGGTGCTGATAACACCAAGGCCCCGGGTTCGGATCCCTATATAGGGATGGCCGGTTCGCTCACTGCCTGAGCGTGGTGCTGACAACACCAAGTCAAGGGTTGAGATCCCCTTACCGGTCATCTTTGAAAAAAAAAAAAAAAAAAAGTAGCTGTTGGGGCTCTTTTCCCCACCCTAGCTAGTTCACAGAGATGTTGTGAGTCTCGATGTAGCTCATTTAAGTGCAGACCTTTTATAAACTGTCAAGGGCTAAATACACATGAGTTATTAGTCATTCATTTTATAACAACTCTTGCCTGAAATCATCTGAATCAAGGTGGAAATGGACTATTTCCCACACCTTCCTCTATACTGCAGCTATTGTTGGGCAGTGGACTACTGTAACTATATCACTTCTCTGTCCAGGTTACCCTGAGACCTGTTATTGTCCCAGTTGTGTCTGCTGTCCGGGAAGACCCCAATATCACATGGTATTCCTTCAGGAAGGGAGGTAAATTCAGTCTCCTTTTTTGACTCATAGTATTTATTGTTCAGGCACTGAGTTACATTCCTAAATTAAATTAAACACAACACTATCTCAAACAGGCATTGAGTACCTCTGACATTACAGATACAGTATTAGGTGCTAAAGGGGACATACATAGAGAATATTAAGACATGATCAAGATAGGCAAGAGATGACATCTTTATAGGGAGGACAAGCCACTTAAACAAATGCCTATGATGTTTCCTTATTCAAATCTGGCAAGTTTTTAATTGCATACCAGGACTCAGACATGGTCCCTGTTGCCGCTGGTTAGGAGCAAGTAATGGATTACTGTATTGGATACAAACTCCCATGAATAGCTCATTACAGCCTGGGCTACAGGCTATGAAGGGAGGAGAGTTCAGGGTGCTGTGAGAGTAGTGACCAGGACCCTGGGCTAGTCAGGAAGTCAGGGGACATCCCTGGGAAAGGTACATTTGTATCGACATGATATATAGTAACATGGAAGCATATGTATAATATGGTAGACTGGAGATGTATAAATTGCCATGGGAACTCAGAGGATGAACTGGTAAAATCTCGGGTGAGGTAGGGTATGTTTCATAGTAGCAGCGATGTTTGGAATGGGCTTTGACCGATGAGTAGAAGTTTACCAGGTAAAAAAGGAGAGGAGGACCTCTCTAAGCTGGAGTAAGCATAGACAAAAGCTAAGGTGGCCACAGAATATATGGTCCAAAACAGGATGCCTTGGAAAGCAGGTATTATTCACTGATATGCTGGGACAATAGCTGGGACTGTGCCCAATAAACCCAGACGTGTAATCTCGCAAAAGCACACAATGGTGAGTGTGCAGGAAGCGTTTAGGGAACAGAGCAGCTAGAGTGTAGGATTGGAAGTGGGAAGAGGAATTAGAATGGAAGGCGAGTGCCTTAGTGTGCTAGGGCTGCCGTAACAAAGTACCACAATCTGGGTGGCTTAAGCAACACAAATTAATCCTCTCATAGGTCTGGAGGCTGGAAGTCCAAGATCAAGACGTTGGCAGGGCAATGCTCCCTCTGAAGTCGTAAGGCATAGGATCTGTTCCGGGCTACTCTCCTGGCTTCTGGTAGTTCTTTGGCTTGTGGCAGCACACCTGTCTTCACGTGGAGGTCTCTCTATGTGGGTGTCTGTCTCTATGTTTAAATTTCTCCTTTTCTATGAGGACACCAGTCCTACTGGATTAGGGTCCACCCTCATGACCTCATCTTAACTTGATAATCTGAAAAGACTCTATTTTCAAATAAGGTCACATTCACAGGTACTGGGGTTAGCACTTCAACATCTTTCGGGGGGACACAATTCAATCCTTAACCGTAAAGCAGAAGGTAGTCATGGCTGTGAAAGAGTCTAGACTATCCTGAAGGTCATGGGGAACTGCTACCAGCTGGTAAGCTGAAGTGCGGCATGATCTGTTTCAGAATGCTCACCCTGGCAGTCCAGCCCCTCGATTTGGTCCAACTAAAGACAGACGATGCTTTTTTGGCTTTGCTTTTCTCTTTGCAGTTATAAAAATACCTTTTTTTAGTACTGTACTTCCCTTTTGTAAAGCAAAGAAAGGAAAATATGCATCCTGAAAACAATGGGATCCCTTTCATGGAAAGGTTACTTCCTCACTCTTAACCCATTTTCACTTTCCCAGCTCGGGCTCACAAGGTAACAATTGCTTTCTCTATTAGAATACACGGTGTGGGCTGACTTTCAGTAGATGCGTGGTAGGTTGGATAAAAAGTTGTTTCATCTTCCGGAGTTCACTTTAGGGATGACTGTCAATGCTTTGGTGCTGTAGGTGATGTATCTAGTTGTTGCAAATTTCACTTGCTTTTGATTGCTGACCTCCAACAGGGCTCAGCTCCCTAGAGCTCCAGGGTTCAATGGTGCCCCAGGAAGTGCCCCAGGACTGCCCAGAGGGTGGGCAAGACAGACCAGGGAAGCTCAGTTTGGACTGCTTTTACGCTTATCAGATTGGCCTGAAAGATGGTTTGCACTCTTCTTGTAAAAAGTTAGGAAAACCCAGGACTTTGTGTCCATGGTCAGTTTCTCTCAGCCTAAGGGCAAGTCCATTTGGCTATTAAATGGAGTTCATTATATTTATTCATCCAGCAACTGTTTATTGAGCACCTACTATAGATTTGGCATCCTTTGGGGGACAGCAGTGAGCAGGAGTGTGTTTCTGTGGTTACCCCTTTGGAGGGGAATTTGGTGACAATGGAAGCCACTTCTTAGCACATTTTTCTCAATCAACAATATCCTCATAAATAATATCTAATAAACGTCATTTCTGAAATTCCCACACTGGCACAGAATTCAGTTAAGAGTGTGTAGTGGGTTGAATAGTGTTTCCCCCCCTCCCTCCCCAAAATCCATGTCCACCCAGAACCTCAGAATGTGACCTTATTTGGAAATAGGGTCTTAGCAGATATAATTAGCTAAGGATCTTGAACTGAAATCATCCTGGATTTAGAGTGAACCCTACATCTAAAGACTGGTGTTCCTATAAGAAGGGGAGAAATCACAGAGACACATAAGAGAGCAGAAGGCCCTGTGAAGATGGAGGCAGATCTTGCAGCGATGCGCCCACAAGCCACGGAACACCTGGGGCTATCAGAAGCTGGAAGAGGCAAGAAAAATCCTCCCCTAGAGTCCTCAGAGGGACCACAATCCTGTTGTCACCATGCTTTTGGGCTCCTAGCCTCTACAACTATGAGACAAAAAACTTCTGTTGTTTTAAGCCACCAAATTTGTGGTGCTTTGTTCCGGGAGCCCCAGAAGAGCCTCCCATCAAGCCTTTCTGGACTCTCTAGATTTCTCTCCAAAGCAGAGGGACAGACCACATCAGTTTCCACACTCTTCTTGACACACTCTAGCACCAGCTCTGCTGGAGCGGAGAAGCTCGATTCTCTCCTGATGGCTGTGAGTTACAGAATGCTGACGGGAGAAGTCTACACAAGGGAGGGACAAGGCTGCACAGTATCTGCTGCCCTGACCTCCTTTCTCAAGGCCAGCATGTCTTGCACACAGTGACTGCAGGAGCAGCTCTGTGCCCTCTGCACACTCCAGCCCAACCAACCCAGGCTGGCCAGCACAACCTCTGTGGACCATCATTAACCAAAGCAGCCCCTGCTCCACCTCGTCCCCACGTGCGCTCCACTCTGCGCCCTCTGCCTCGTGGCCTCCAACAGGCCCATAGGAGGTGGGGTGCAGTCAAGTCGCACCAGCTGCATCGTCAGGAAAGTCCTTTTGAGAAATCCATCTCAGTGAAGTGTGAAGAGTGGTGACTGCATGAGCAAAATGCCCCTATCCCGACTCCCACACTTGGCGGACATCCTGCCAAGAGTGCCCACATCTCAGCACCGAACATATCTTACCTTCCCATGTATTATCTTAGTCAGTCCTCACAGCTGCCCTGCAAGGTAAGGATGATTACCATACCCATTTCAGAGATGAGGAAGCAGACGTTCAGACACGTTTGGGGACCTTCCCAAGGTCCATGGCTGTTAAGTGGCATGGCGATTGAACCCAGTTCTGATGGACTCCAGGGCCGCTGTGTCTGTGCCTTGCCTCCTGCGACCCTTGCTCGCTGATGTGCTTTGCGGAGGGTGAGCTTCTGCCACAGCCACGTCACCCCCTGACCCGCATTCAGCAGCTGCCCCCCACCTTTTCCCCATTCATTTCTAAGACCAGTGAGCTGCCTCCCACAGCCTCCAATTCTGATAGCAAGTTTATGGGAGCTAAAAGGAGGGCATTGATTCAACCATTGTTGGGGGGGTGCCTGTTTCAGGAGAGATCTGGACTTTTAAAATAATTTTCCCCAAATACCTCTAACTTATGAAAAAGCAAACAAAATCATTGCTAGTTTAAAATTTATTTCCTATTTACAGTGGTCAGCATTTTTATTTTAGGCCAAATTAAGTTCTGGTTTTATGTAGACCATGTACACTTTGCCTATCCTGGGCCTTCTGTAAACCATATCCATAGCACATCAGTGCCCGCCGATAAGGCCTGATGCCCCCTTATTTCCATTTTTGGTGATTCCGGGAGTTTAGATGGCTGTTGAGCCTGGTATGTGGTGGCATGCCAGGACCTCAGTTGAGGAGCCCCAATATGGGAAAGCGCAGGCAAGTGTCTTTTATTTTATTTTATTTTATTAATTTTTTTAAAAAGATGACTAGCAAGGGGATCTTAACCCTTGACTTGGTGTTGTCAGCACTACACTCTCCCAAGTGAGCAAAACTGCCATCCCTACATAGGGATCTGAACCCGTGGCCTTGGTGTTATCAGCACCACACTCTCCCGAGTGAGCCACGGGCCAGCCCAAGGCAACTATCTTTTAGACATGGCTTCCCAGTTTGCACTGCAGCGTGACAAGAGGAGAGAGGGCAGGGAAAGCCTGGCAGGTTTCGCCAGGGATCCTGGGATGATGAGGCCCAAGGACCAAGTGTACCACCCAGAGGCAACTCAGTCTGCAACAGCAGCTCCTGGGGCCGTACCCAGTTGGCAGGACTGAACCAGCTCAGGCTCCCCTCTCCTGCTCAACCCCAAGCCAGGCTGTAGCTCCGCCCTTCCTGGCCCTCTTCCCTTTGCACTAGGGACTTCATTGCACCCCTGCAGGGGGAAGCAGACAGGCAGCCCCCGCCTTCCCAAGCCGGGGAAATGACAAATTCCACAACCTCACAAAGTTCTCTGGGCACTGTCCTGCTAGGTGGAAGCCTCTAGCTCTTCCACCTTTATTCCTTGGGTGGGACTCATCCTATTTCTTCTCTTCCTCTCTCCCCCGCTGGAGACTCCCCCTCATCTCTCAAGGAGGCCCACCCCTGGAGCCAGTCCGGGGAACAACAGGCCGGACACCAATCCCGGCTAGAGGGCTCCAAGACACATTTTCATCTGAGGGGAGCACCACTCAGGGGGCACTGGTCAAGGGGGCCTCTGCTCTTCCCAGGCAAGGTCACCTCAGCCCATTCCCACACCTCACCCCAGAAAGTTGCCAGAATTAGAAAATAAAAGACAGGTCATCCAGTTAACTTTTGAATTTCATGTAAGCCATACTTTTTTAGTATAAATATGTCCCATGCAATATTTATGATATACTTACAACAAAAATGATTTGTTGTTTGTCTCTGATTCAAATGTAACTGGGCATCCTGTATTGAATGTGGCAATCCTCCTCCCACCCCAAGCCCGGTGACTCACACCCACACTGGTGTTTGCACAGGACAGCAAGTCAGGCTCCCAGCCTGGGCTGGAGACCACTGTGGTGTCAGCAGACAAGTTTGGGCATCCCCACCCTTCTCAGTAGATGGCCCTGCTCTTGCACTCTGCACGATGCCCACCCCAGGCCCGCCCCGCTCAGACAGGCACCGTCCTCTGTGCCCACAGAGGCAGGCCTGGGCCACACCCTTACTTGGCTTCTAGTATAATTACCGGGTTTCTCGTCTTATTTTCCACTGGGCTTTGAGCTTCCTGAGGGCTGGGACTGGCACTGATTAACCTTCTTAACCCCTCCTTACAGTGCCTGGGCAGGAGTCCGGACCCAGGACGGGGAGAGGTCAGAAATGCCCTGATGGCGAACCCATGCATGAATAAATCGCTTCTAAATACAAAGCAGAGTGGGGGTGGAGGGGGGCGCTGACTTGTGAAAGGAAAGGCCTCCTTTGTCCCCTATAATGGTGGGTCCCTGAGGGTGGGGATCTTACCTGTTTAGCTCCCTGCTCTATCCCCAGCACCTAGCCCAGTGCGGGGAGGCCCAGCAGGTGCTCGGTAAACACGTGTTGCATGAGTCAGCACCTGTGTTTATAGTCGACTGGGCCGATCGCGTTTCCCCCCTTGGATCTCTTTTCCCACCTCCAGTAACATGTCAGAGATGCCCCATCCGCATCGCCCAGGGAGGAGAGGAGTTGGGTGGACAGCGCCGGAGGGGGCGAGGCAGGGAGGACGCAGGAGGGCGTCCCGCGCTGTCTGTCGGAGGGGACCACAGACTGGCCGGGGGGAAAGGAGGGACAGGGCTCCCTTAGAAGGGAAGCAGGCAGTGAGCGGCAGGAGCCAAGTGCAGCAACGCTGGGTCGTGCCAGGCGGGAAAGGGTGGGCGCAAAGTCAGCCCGAAAGACACGGATGCCAGGGGCAGCGGCTCAAGTGTGGCCTTCCCAGGACATCTTTCCCCGACGTGGGAAAGGGAGCTGCGGGCGACGGGGGATTCGCGCCAGAGCTGCCGGCTGGACCATGGGGATTTGCAAGAACCGGTCCGGAGGCGGCTCTGTCGCCAGCTGGGACTGGTGTGGCCGAGCACGTGACCGGCCCGGCCAATGGGGAGGCGGCGAGGTCCGCAGTCAAGGGCACGGGTGGCGCGGAGCGTGGCGCGCTGCCGGAACGGGCGGAGGGCTGGGGGGCGCCCTGCCAACCCTCGGGTGCGGGTGAAGTGGCCTGGGGACCGCGAAGTCAAGCTCCGGGGCCTCTCCCCGCCGCCAAAGCCCGCCTGGCACAAACCCCAGCCTGGGAGGGCTGGAGCTTTCCGTTGGCCGCTGCGTGGGTGGGATCCGGCAGGGTGGCGACTGCCAGGAACCCTGCTGGGACTCCCCCTCCAGCCAAGTCCGGAGGGAACAGGCCACTCCCTCCGAAGCTGGCCTGACCAGGGAGATTCTGGGATGGAGAATTGCTCCCCTCAGGCTGCCACCGGCCAAGGCCCTGCATGCCCTCTCTTTCTGGGAGGGGCAACGGACCAGCCATCAACTCCAAAGCCCGCCCTCAGTGTTGTGCCAGGGGAGGCTTGTGAGCACCCTGTCCCATGTACCTGGAGCCTGAAAGAGTGGCAGGAGAGGTACCTACAGCCTGGAGGATGCTTAGTGAGGGAACCCCAATGCTGTCAACTATGGCTCAGGGTCATTTCATCACCTGCACACTCGGCCCCCACCCAACATAGGGCCTCGCAGCCAGCAGTCGCTTAGGAAGTGTTTGTTGCTGCTGAAGAAACAAATGGACAAATGAAGGCCGGCAGTTGTTGCTGAGGCTGAGGCCTGGCTCCTTAGGGGACACCTCCTAATTGTGGGGGGGTCTTCATCCGAGTGGCTGTGACAATTCTCCACTGCAAGACCATGGAAGAAGAAGCTGTTGTCCGATGACTGCCAAAGCAGGGTGGGGCTCAAGCCAAGTAACTATGTGCCCACTTTGGGGGGATGTCATAAGTCTGGACAACATGTGAAACAAACCTCCTTCTTGCCTTCGTTCCCTCCCACCACACCCCCACACCTCAGTGCCTTGGAGGCCCTTCAGTTCTGCCAAGCCAGCTGTGCATGCCTCCTCCTTTGGGAAGCCTCCCACCTCCTTCCACCACTGGCCATAGGCCCCTCTCCCCCCTGATGTCCTCGTATGTGGTTCCATCCTCTGGGCACTTCTTGTCTCCTGGAGTCTGAGAAACCTGAGTTGAAATCCACCCCCCTTCCTAGCTTATGTTTTTGAGTCTCTTTATCTGTATCTATAAAACAGGATGATCATGATAGCACTAGTTATTACGAGGCCTGAACACAATGACATGTGTAAAATGTCTGGCACAGAAGCAGTTTTGGCAAATGGCAGTTTTTGGGCTCCTGGAGAATGGGGGCTGTAGCTTCTTTGCTCACTACAGTATCTCTCTCTGATGCCTAGCAGACATCCTGGGATGCAGTAGGCACTCCAGGAAAATGTGTCAAGTGAGCTACTGCTGCACTGCCCTGCTGGGCCAGGAGTGGTTCCCAAGCTGGGCAGGGCTGAACTTGCAGGCTGTTGATGGGGCTGGGGGAGGGAGGCAGAGGCTGACAGTCTGGGGTAGTGATTTGGAAAGTACCCACCACTGGGACCAACTGCTTTTAGAACTGGGTGTGGAAAGGGATCGACTCCCTGCAGCTGCCTCTACAGCTCAACAAACAGGATTCAGTGCCGTCCGTCCACAAGATGGCTACTCCTGGAGGTCTGGGCAGAGCTGGGGCTGGAGCTCAGGCAGGCTTTGTCCCCGTGCAATTTGCCTAGTAACCCAGATCTGTGGCCAGGTGCAGGTCTAAGTCCTGCCTGGTTTGGCTGGAGCTAGGGTTTCCAGTTTTAGCAAATAAAGATGTAGGATGCCCAGTTACATCTGAATGTTAGATAAACAACAAATAGTTTTGTAGCATAAGTATATTCCATGCAATCTTTGGAACATACTTATGCTACAAAATTATTCGCTGTTTATCTGACATTCAGATGTAACTGGCCTCCCTGCATTTTCTCTGGCAAGCCTAGCTGGAGCTTGTCCAGCTGCTGCGATTGTAAGGGAATCAACCTTGGGGGTGGAGTGGGAGGCAACTGCTCCCACCGAAAGTGCTTTGAATTGATGTCAGAACAATGGCATGGGCTGTTTTGTTTTTCTTTGCATAGAAAAAGAGCATTCCATGTCACTCAAAAAAAAAAAAAAAAAAACAGAACGGTGGATTTCAGCTCTCTGCCTTGCTGCATTGATGTTGACCGAGAACATGCCTTGATTCTGAAAGGGATATTGAGTGTTAGACAAGCGGCTCTTTCGTTTTTCTCTGCAACGCACTTTGTAATGGTTGGTGCCCACTACCCTGTGTCCCATTTGGAATCCACTTGGGATGGGATGTGCAGTAGCCATTTGTCTCTCCAGAGGGTACTGTTCTGCTGGGCTATTCAGACACTCTAAGTATAAAGGCCACTTAGTCAAGTGGCCTGAGCTGTGGACTCAGGAACAGATATTACATATATAAGAAAAGGATAGTTCAATTTCCTGATTTCAGTTGACTTCAATTTCCTGACTTCTCTAATCCTCGCAATGATTCTGATGGGACATATTATTATTCCCATTTTACAGGTGGGGAAACTGAGGCCCAGACAGGGAAAAGTCTTGTGCAGGGTCATGCAGCAAACGAGTGGTGAGGCCGTGGTTCAAACTCTGCTCTGTCTGAATCCAGTGTCCAAACTCTTCCCCATTGTCCTGCTGTGAGACTCTTGTGCCAGCTAGCTTGCTCAATCCCTGTGCCAGGCCTCAGTTTCCCCACTTGTTGAATGAGGGGGATAGATGAGGTGATCCCTGAAATTTCTCCGGTGATTCTCTTTTGATAGAGATCACCAAAGAGATGAGTTCACTCACCGCCTATACTCATATGCTTGTTGAAGGCAAAGAAACTTCTGAGGATATTTTTGCCTCAGACCAAAATGACTGACCAACATTTATATTGCAAAGCTTGGCCAGCAACTTGTGGGCTGCCTGTCCTCCACAGCATGGGCCTAGTAGCTATATACATGCACCAGGATCAAGGCCCCACAGCATCCTCTGTGCGGGCCGCTGTGAGGGACCCTTGGTCTCCAGGTCTGTGTAGGAACGGGGCAGTAGGATTAGCTCCACTCCACAAATACACGTAGCGCATCTGTAAGTTACGAAGCATGGGCCCGGCCTCTTCACCTGGACTCCACACTCCCAGACATCATGAGAACAAAGGAAAAAGCAGGTCTGGAAAGACTTGCTCTGCCCTCCCCTCCTCTCCCTGACCTGCTCCAACCCAGCAAGGAGGCCAAGACTTCCCATAGATGCCAGCAACCCCCTGCCCATCAGCAGCTCAGCAGTGGCACGACCGAGGCTGGCTGGGGCCAGGATTGGGGACCAGGAAGTGATGCTCTTTCTTTCTCAGGTGAGGGCATCATCATGGTTTCAAGCATTCATGGCTCCCCCTTCCCTTTCTTTCCCTGGCTAATTCTCGCCCGTTCTTCAAGACCCAGCTCAGAGATCGCCTCCTACGGAGCCCTTCCCTGCCCTCACCGGCTCATCCGGACAGTTCATCGACCTCCTGTGTGTTCCCATGAAGCCCTGTGCCCATCCCTCTTGGAGAGGTTATTTTGCTATCTCTCAGCATATCTCTCCCCCACTGGGCTGGGAAGATTGCTTCTGAGTCTTTTCATCTTGGTGACCTGGAGTGGTCTTCTCCCAGCATGACCAACTCTTTACTCCCAAGTCTCAGCTTAAATGTCACCTCCTTGGAGAGGCCTTTATTGATCCCTCTAGCTAAAACTGACCCCTACCCTACCCTGGTTATTCTCTTCGAAAGTCTACATAGCACTGATCACTGTCAAAATCAAGTGATGTATTTCCTTTTTATTGAGGTGAAACTCACATAATATAAAATTAACCATTTAAAAAAGTGTACAATTCAGTGATATTTATTACTTTCACAATGTTGTGGAACCATCACCTCTATCTAGTTTCAAAACATTTTCATCACCTCAAAAGGAGACCCCGTACCCATTAAACAATTGCTCCACATTCCTCCCTAGCCTAGCCCCTGGCAACCACTAATTTGCTTTCTGTGTCTATGGATTTGCCTCTTATGGACATTATGCATAAATGGAATCATATAATACGTGGCCTTTTGCATCTGACTTCTTTCACTTAGCATCATGTTTTCACGGTTCATCCAAGCTGCAGCATGCATCAGTACTTGATTCATTTTTAATGCTGAATAATATTCCATTGGATGGCTGGACCACAGTTTGTTTATTCATTCATCACTTGATGGACATTTGGGTTGTTTTCAGCTTTTGGCTGCTATGAATGCTGCTGCTATGAACATTCATATACAAGTTCTGGTGTAAACATATGTTTTCAGTTATTTTGGGTCTATACCTAGGAGTGGAATTGCTGGATGAAATGATGTCTCAATATTTAATTTATTGAACAACCACCAAACTGTTCTCCAAAGTGGCTGCGCCATTTTACATTCCCACTGGAAAGGTACAAGGGCTCCGATCTCTCCACATCCTTGCTAACACTCACATTATGTGTCATTTTGATTATAGACATCCTAGTGTGTGTGAAGTAATATCTTGTGGTATTCATTTTTATTTTTTCTTGTACCCCCCTCCTGAACATTGGCTCCATGAGGCCAGGGTCACAATGGCCTGTTCTGGGCTGTATTCCCAGCACCTAGCCCCTGACACGTGGTAGGTTCTCAATATGTGGGGGTTCACTCACCGCCTATACTCCCATTGGAGTTCACAATGCATGAGTGAATGTGTTCTCGCTGAATCCTTGGCTCCTAGCCCAGGGCCTGGCACAGAGAAGGCCTGCAGTGGCTGTGTGTCATGTGTTTTGACCCAGTGACCCTGGGATGCAGTCTGCCCCCCAGAGGAAGGGGTTATTAAGACCACCCAAAGGATAGGACTCCAGCCATGTGGGTTGGGCTCAGAGCAGCAGTTCTTCTTCCATGGAACCTGGGGTATGGCCTCAGCCTATGACAAGGACACCTGCTCCGAGTGGCGATTTGGAGGGAGGTGAGCAAGCAAGGCTGAGTGAGGCACCGCCCTGAAGCACTACTCCAGCCCCCTTAATAACTTCTCCTGTAGCCCCTTGGGAGGTTCCATCCAGCCTGGCTTCCCCATCTTGCATTGCCCCTTTGGGATCTGGAGACCAGGCTTGTGCTAACAGCCGGGGACTGAACCTCTTCACATGCAGCTTCTGGTAATTGGCCCTCGGTTTCACACGACCACAGGGGTGGGGAGCTCCTTTCATTGCCTGGTGGGGGCTGGTGGTGCTGGGGCTTCCTCTAGCCTGCCTGTCTTGGCTCTCCCACGATCTAGAATAGGGGCAGGGCTGCGGACCCTGGGTTGCTTGGGCTCTGCTCCCTGGGCACAGCTGCAGGCATCACTGCACAGACATGGAAGCCCTCAAAAAACACTTCAGTGTTTTCTCAAAAAGTTAAGCATTGACCCAGCAATTCCACTTCCAAGCATAGACCCAAAATTGAAAACAGACATTCAGACAAAAACTTGTACACCAATGTCCGTAGTAACGCTATTCACAATAACCAAGAAGAAGAACCAACCCAAATGGCCATCACTGATGAATGGATAAACAAAATGTGGTATATCCACACAATGAATATTACTCAGCTATAAAAAGAAATGAAGTAATGATATATGTTACAACATGGATATACCGCCAAAGTACTATTCTAGGCGAAAGAAGTCAGATACAATCTGCCACATGTTATAGAATTCCACTCATATGAAATATCCAGAATAGGCAAACCCATAGAAACAGAAAGCGGATTAGTGGTTGCCAGGGGCTGGAGGGTGGGATGGAGACGAACCGCTCAATGGGTACAGGGTTTCCTTTTGGGTGATGAAAATATTTTGGAACTTGTTAGAGATGTTGGTTACACAACATTGTGATCGCACTAAGTGCCACTGAATTATGCACTTTAAATGGTTAATTTTATGTTATGTGAATTTCACCTATATATTTTTATAAAAAGCAGCCCTCTCTACCTAATTGCATCAGGATTGCAAGCCCTCATCAGGGTTCAGATTCAAGCAAAGGCAGAAAAGTGGTAGGTAGCTTCATGCTGGGAATCACTGGGCTTTGGCATATCTGCCCTCCCAGGCACGTGAAGGCCCACTGCCCTATTCCTATAACTTCCCTTGACATTGTCCCTCTTGAGAGAGGGAACCAAATCAATACTTAGTGTTTGTATTAGAGCCAGTGTCCAGAAAATATGTCTCTAGAGACTCCTATGGCTTTTCACATCCAGGGATCCCCCAAAAGACTTCTGGGGCTGGCACACAGCCAAATTGTGAAGGGGCTCGCACTCAATCTGACAATGAAAAAGAGCAAAGAACAGCTTCTGCTGAAAGTTGTGTATAGTCACTTCAGAGAGCAATCTGTGCTCTAGGCCCTCAGCATGGAGGACTGTCCAGAAGTCTGGTCTTGACTGGTGGGCAAGTATTCAGATGAGCGGTGATTCTGACCTAGGTCTTGCTGATCCCTAAGGCTTCCCGAAGTGCAGGGAGCCTGAAGAAGACCTCAGAAAGAGCAATGAGTCTTTAAGGGGCCACCCTCCCTTCCAAGTGAAGGTCCCCTGATATTCAGGCCACTGCTAGACTCAAAAAGCCACTTTCATTAGAAGCCAGAGCCCAGCAAGTCCTCAGGTCAGCCCCAGGCTGGAATCTCCCACAGCTGGGCTGGTCCTTCCTATCTGCTCAGGGCAGCAGGGACCCTCTCAGCCCAGGTCGGCTCTGAATCTGGAACTCTGCCTCAAATCCACTTTGGAAGCACAGAGGGACTAATTCATGCATTAATTAATGTAGCCTTCAATCACACCTGCTGATGTCAGAAAGATGTTTCTAAAGCACAGATCTAGACATGTCCTGCCTCTGCTTAAAACTCTCCGAGGCCTTCCTATTGCCTTCTGGATCAAATTCAAGCCCCCTAGCCTGCATTTCAGAACATTCATAGAATCCAGGTCCCTCCACCAGCTCGAGCACCCTCTCCTACCCTTGCCTGACACTCCCTTCCCGGACCCCCACCCCTCCCTTCCACCTTCTCACCAAACTGTCTGCAGTGTTCCACCCAGGGCCTGCATTCTGGAGTGGAGGAGCAGGCAGTGGGCCTTGGTGGGCCAGGCCCTAGAGACTGGAGGGGCCAGGGAGGCATGAGGCTTCTGGGAGATGCCACCAGTCTCTCAGAGACATGGCCCAGGCCTTGGGACTACAGGCCAGGTTCCCAAAGCCAGAGCAGGTGTGCTCCAGGGCCACTTTGAGGCGGCCTTGGTGGGCAGTGGAGGCCTCCTGGCTTTTGCTTTGCAGCATCTTAAAGTCACCCTCAGGCTCTGTCACTGCTGACAGCCCAGCCCAGGGAGCTTTCCTTGGCCTTTGGCCATCACCTCAGCGTGCAATGCCCCTAAGCCCACTTTTAAAATTTCAAACAATAGGGCAAGTCGTTGACTCACTTAACAGGAAGTCCAATGGTGGGCAGGCCCAGGTATATCATCAAGGCCCCATTTCATTCTGCCTCTCTTCACTGCCATCCAGTGTTCACTGGAAGTCTGAGTCACCTTGTGCCCCGAATATGGCTGCCGAGGGCGATTCTGGCTGTGTAATTTCCTGTTTGAATCCCCTGGGTGAGAGAGCCAGTGAAGGTCCTGATGGGCCCACTTAGTTCACCTGCTCACTCCTAGGTCAGTGACGGTCACAGAAGGAAATGCCACGTGACCACTGGCTTAAATCTGGGTTCCCGCCTTTCATCCTGAACCGTGTGGCCAGGCCCAATCCCCACCCCGCGCCCCCAGGCAGAGCCATGCTTCCTCTGTCACAGTACTGCTGCCACTGTGTGGTCATTGAGGTTTTTTATACTGTCAGCTCCTGGAGGACAGGGGCTGTCTTGGGTACCTGTGGCCCTGGGGACTGGCACAGAAGGGCCGTTTGGCAGTATCTGTTGGGTGAAGGGGAGAACGGGTGAGCGGGCGGTGGGGTCGGTGCAGGGCTGAGGGGTGCAGGCGTGGGGACAGGGGTGAGGGGAGGGGGTGAGGGCAGGCCACGGCTGCAGGCAGGCTCTGGCATGCGTGCCTGGGTGTGAGCGCCCCAGCAGCACAGTCCGAGCTGTCCCCTCCCGGCGGGAAGCCCTGACTGGCAGCCACAGGGCCCCTGGGCCAGGCCTGGCCTGCGTGGCTCCTTTAAGCAGCTGGGCCCACACTGATCTGACCCACTCTCCCTCCCTCGCACTGGCCTTTCCTGGCCACTGACTTCACCCCTCCTTTGCCTGCCTGTCCTTGTCTCACCTTCTGGATTTGACATACACTGGTGCCCTCTGTCTGGTTATTAATAATACTCAAGGGTCATGCTAATAGTGACTGCTCCCGGAGCACGTTCTCAGTGCCAGGCCCTGCGCTAGGGGCTGCACCAGACACTGGGTCTCCTCCCAACCACGTGGTAACATAGGAATTACCCCAGTTCCTAGAGGGACATTGGTTGGTGGGGACACAGGCAGAGAGGTCCCGCCTGACGGGGTGCGGCTCCCTTGTGTGCCAGGGGACGTGGGACTTAGTTGAGGCCCAAGTCAGGGCACAGCGCAGTGCTGCAGCAGCACACCCCTCTTTCAAGGGAAACCTTAGGCGAAGTCCCAGTAGAATGATGGGTCACAATGGAACTGCTCTGGCTGGGGGTTGGGGGCAGGAGTCCTGCCTCTCACGTCCTCATCTCCTGCTCAGTGGACTCTGAGGCTCAGCCTGGGCTCCTATTCCATCTCTGCCACTCAGTAGCATGGTGTCCTGAGCAAGTCGCCTTAGCTCTTTAAGTCTAAGTTCTCTCGTCTGTAGCCAGCGGGAGGTGAGAGTCCTCATCTCAGAAAATTCCGGTGAGCACGGCATGAGATGCTGAGGGGCGAAAGGGCCCATGCACACGAAATGCTTGGCATTTGCCTGGCACCCAGTCATTGCTCAGTGGGCTGCCTGGGCACTGCTCCCTACCTCCCCAGGACCCCTTCAGAATGCACAGCCCACTCTTTCTGTAGCTCTGCCTGTCATCTCCCAAGCTGCTCTGTATCCCCCGAATTCCCTCCCCGTGCATCCATCCATCCATTCTCACCCACCTATTTGTGTGACAAATATCTATTGGGCACCTACTATGTGCTAGGCACTGGAGACGGCAGCCAAGGCCTCTGTCCTCAGCTGTGCTCATTCAGTGTCAGGAGAGCTGGACTGGGGAAGTGTCCCTCCCTCCCCCCCACTTCCCACTGGAAACCATGGGATAAATCCATTTGCATCTCCCCAGGGGCCTAGTCAGCAGAGGACTGGAACCCAGCCCCCATGGCCCCCACACTTTCTGCAGGAGGCTCTGGGAGAAGCAAACATGTACCCCTCCTGCCAGGCTTTCCCCAGGGCTCTGCTGGAGCCCTCAGCCATTTCGTCCTGGGATGGGCACACCTACTGGACAGTCCTGAGCCCAGGAGGCCCTCTTGGGGCCACTGTGGGTAAACTCTTTGGGGCTTGACTCAGCCAGCTGGAGAACCCCTCCCTCCACCATGAACCTGAAATCCTCCAAAATCACAGTCCCAGTGGCTGAGGGGAAGAGAGCATTTGATGTACAGAATGCCGTGTAGACACAAGCTCCATTCTAAGGACATAGTTTGCAGCCTTGAGGGACTTTTCTGGACACTCTGTGGTTTGCTACCCTCCCCTGCTATGGGCATGGGCATCGGGGGTGAGGAGTATGTTCCACCAATGACGCAGCCACACTCCCTCTTCTTTGCACGGATCTCTCAACCTGGGCCAATGGGGTCCTGCTGTGACAAGCTAGGTGCTAACCCTCAGATGCCAGGCCTGGCAGCCTGGTGGAGGTGCTTAGAGATCCTCAACTGAAAAGGACAGTGGATTCTTGGATTGTCAAAAGGTTGCACACCAGCAGGAGCACGAGCAGTTGGCTTCACCTGGAATGGCCGGCCTACCCAACTCCTGGGGGTCTTCCAGATCTCATCATAGGCGTCACTTCCTCCAAGAGTGACGCCTCCCTCTGCACCCCCCCCCCCCCCCCCCCCGCCCCCCCCCCCCCTCCCCCTCCCCCCCCCCCCCCCCCCCCCCCCCCCCCC
>NW_007731447.1:5057-8635 GCF_000696425.1 Galeopterus variegatus | reverse complement strand
CCCCCCCCCCCCCCCCCCCCCCCCCCCCCCGGCCAAGCTTGGCCTCTTCCCTGTGGTCTCACAGCCCCCTGAGTTTGCCTTGGCCATGGCACTTACCATCCTGTAATATCACATCATTTCCTCCCGTGACACTGTGACCACTTCCTGTTGTCACTTACAAGTACCTGGCATACAGCAAATGCTCCAGAACAAGACTGAGTGAGCCGTCCTTTGTTGAGCATATCTTCAAGGGCAGAGGAGATGAACCATGTCAATCTCACCAAATGCCTCTTACCTCCCAGGTATGGCCCTGGCATCCCAAGTGGTGGTAGGCACGGCTCGTCGCCAGGTACTGGGGGCATGCAAGGGGCTGGGCCACTGCTGCCAGAGGTACGCCAGGCCCTGAGCCCTCACAGGGGCCAGGAGTGCAGACAGGGCCTGCCAGGGAGGGCATGGGGCTGGCTGGAGGAACAGGTGCTAGCTCTGGGGGTTGGGGGAAGGAGTGAGTGGCGACCCTCTTGTCTTGGGCCTTGAAGGCACCTCCTGCTCCCCAGGGAAGGGGGAAGCGGGGAGCACCTGCCGGTGTTGAATGGCAGCCTGATAGAATGCCAGGCCTCTCCAACTGGGATCCTTACAGCCTATTGATCCTGGAGGGTCAATTCCACTCTAAAATTGGCAAGAAAGGGTTACTTTAATTGGTAAGTAGCATAAAGATTGTTTTATTATATTTAAACAAACATGGGTGTACCATGTATTAGAAGGCAAACTTCGTATGGATTTTTGAGCTGTAACATAAGGTGTCAAAAGAGCACCTTTGGGCTGTGCCCCCAGACTGCCCTCGGGGTCTGCATCTCATTCTCTTCAGTTGTTAGGGAGACCCAGTGGAAACACTTGAGAAGCACCAGCATGCCGGGAGAAAACAGTGGCTTTTGGCATCAGATGGACTTGAATTCCCATTCCCATGCCATAGCTTGACATCACTGTTGATGAGATCGCTGGGCTCCTGAGTAGGTGATTTTAATACTTGGGGATGACGATGCCTGCCTTAGAGATAGGCATAAGGACCAGAGACTAAGGAAAGTAGGCCCTGCACAGATCCCTGCCAGGGGCACGAACCCAACAACCTCCCCGCGTGGACCGGGCAGCTGCTGCAGCGGCAGGCGTGGATGTGGACTGTAAGTGCCTGCTGTTCTGTGCAGCGCCGCTTTGAGAGCCTTGGCCTGGCTTCTTCTCTTGTCTGGTGGCAGCGTGGGGTTTCCTGAGCCTCCTGGGCCCAGGACCGGAATCCTGACCTTCTCCCACCACCTAGGAAAGGGAGACCAACTCCTCCACTGTGTCTACTCTGCCAGACACTGGGCCAAGCAATTTGCCCCCACGGGAGAAGTCTGGGAACCTCTGGGGCTTTAGGGAGAAAAGAAGGTGGAGCGTTGAGGTCCCGGGAAGGCTCTAGCTTGGACACTGAGTGCTGATGCCCTGTTCCCAGCCTTGGAGAAGCACCCTCTTCCTCCCCTCCATGGCCGTCTCAGCTTCTGGGTCAGCCTTCTCTGGTCTGGCCTCTCCATGACCTCAAGAGATAGACTGACTTAGCCTAATCATTCTGCTCAGTTGGGCAGGCTATGGGTGGAGGTTGCATTAGTGCCCTGTGGCTGCCATAACAAAGTACTACAGACTGGATGGCTTAAACAAAAGAAATGTATTGTCTCCCAGTTTTGAGGGCCAGAAGTGTAAGATCAAGGTGTTGGCAGGGTTGGTTCCTTCTGAGGCTGTGGGGGAGAATCTGCTCCGTGCCTCTCCACTAGCTTCTGGTGGTTCTCTGGCAATTTTTGGTGTTCCTTAGCTTGAAGCAGCGTAACTGAAATCTCCACATGGCATTCTCCCTGTGTCTCTGTCTCTGTGCCCACATTTTCCGTTCTTAAGGACATTAGTCACTAGTAGGTCCCACCGAGTCCAGTATGACCTTATCCTAACCTTACTCACTATATCTGCAGCAACCCTGTTTCCAAATAAGGTCACATTCTGAGGTCCTGGGGGTTAGGACTTCACTGTATGAATTTTGGGGGAACACAATTCAGTCCATAGCAGAGGGGGGAATGAAAATTCAAGTTCATCTGATGCCAAAGGGAACCTTTTATTCCAACATGCTGGTGCTTCTCAAATGTGGCGGCTGAGTCTGCCTAATACCTGGCAGGAATGAGATGCAGCCTCTCACTTGCACCCACTAGAGGCAATGGGGAGTGGGATTTTGAATGATCACCTCCAGTACAGCCCCCAGGACACCATTGCCCAGGGCCACCTACTGCTGTTTCAAGTGTCTCAGTCCCCTACTTCCCATAAGCTTCCTCCCCATGCACCGTCCCACCCCCGGTCAAGTCCAAGGTAGCTTTGAGCTCCCCTATTCATTCTAGAGTCCCAATTTTGGTATTCTAACTTTTCTCCCGGAAGGAGGCCTTGGAGTGCCTGTGAAGAGAGGATTCCCATTGGTTTACTACCAAGAGCACCAGAGTGCCCTTAATGACACCCAGGTTCAGTTCCCATGGGCACACTTACTGCATTTCATTGTCCCACCCATTTGTGGCATTCCCTAGACTGAGAAAGATTTCATTCTGGCCCTGGCATCTGGGTTCGTTGGCAGCCTCCAGACTGTGTCTTGAAGAGCGGTCACATTGGGGGCCACGCAGAGCCTCATTTGCAGCGGCTGCACCAGTCAGAGCCTGGGGTTTCTATTATTGCCATTTCTGCATGCTAACCGCACGCTTATTTTAGACTGCTCTCAGGAAAGCCTGCTCCCATTTAATTCCTTTCAGCCACACTTTCACACTGCTCTAACCCATTTATATTTAACAGTTTGAGTACTGAAGTGCTTTGATTAGAATAATCAATTCTGTATCAAGAAACAGCCTCCCCGGGAATGCTGATTCCAGCCAAGTGCTCAGATGCCAAGAAAACAGACCTCTCTTCCTAGCCATATCCTCCTAGGCCTCAGGAGAGCTGTGCATGGGGGGCTCTCCAATCCCCAGGTCCTGGCATGGTGAAAAACGAAATCAATTTTGATTGCATTCTTCTCGAAGGATTTATGAAAGGCAGGCTCCTCCTCCTGCACAGCAGCTGCAGGGTTCAAGTTTGTCAGCATTGGTGTTAGGTACATGTAAGGACAACCAAGAGTGTGTGCTAATAAGATGCTAATAGCTACGACTCACCGAGCACGGACCACGTGTCAGGCACCGAGCCAGCTGCTTTCCCTGCAGTGGAGTGTCGCCACCTTGCAGCCACCCTCTGGGTAGATCTTATTATTATGCCCAGTTTGCCACTGAGTAGATGGGGGCTCAGAGGAAGTAAGTAGCTTTGAGATCACGTAGTAAGTGGCGGCAGTCAGATTCGAACCCAGGCAGCCTGGCTCTGGAACACCAGAAAAGAACTACTCTCTGGAGCTAAGTGTTGCCACTACAAGGGAACTTGAGGATTTAATGAAACCCCTTCATCTCTAGGTGGGGAAACTGATGCAGTGGGAGGGAAGACGGGAACCTGCCCAAGTTCATAGAGCAAGTTGGAGACACAGGCCAGCACAATTCACAGTCACCATGGCCAGGGCTCAGGGTGGG
>NW_007731447.1:0-4578 GCF_000696425.1 Galeopterus variegatus | reverse complement strand
GGCGGGGGTGGGCGTGGGGCAGGTGAAGGGCCCCTGTGGCTAGTTGCATTGGGAACTCTACCCATTTGGTGAAAGTCCATCCTGCTGATGGTCTCCTCTGGCCTGTGGCAGGGAGGGAGACCCTCCCTGCTGCCCCTTCAAGGACACCTGCAGTGACACCACTGTCAGAGATGGTAAGCAGTGGCTGCAGTGGGGTGGAGGGGGAAAGCAAGAATGTGGCCTGTGGCAGAGGTCAGCTTCTGGCCAGCCCTGGCAGGTGACAGCTTCTCCCCACTGGCTGCAGAAGACCAGCTGTCCTCTTTCTGCCATGGGCAAGTCATCGTCTTTCCCAAGCCTTTCCAGGTCTTACTCGTAACCTGAGTTCCTGATGTCTACAGCAGGAGTTCACCACTGTCCTGGGGCTCCAACCAAATCACAAGATAGTGGGCCTTCTTCTCAGACCCTGGGAAGCCTAGACTGGCACCTGAGGGAGCATCCTGAAGTCTTCACACCAGGAGCCATCGGAGGGAGCACGTGTGGCGAGCCTCTCCTCTGCAGAGCCTAGACCTGGACAAGGACTGCACAGAGGAGTTGCACTGTCCCTGCCCCCCTGAGTCCCCTCTGCAGCTCCTCTGCCAACAGGCCATCTCCCTTTTATCTTCCTTTTACTATTGTGGCAAAATACACATGAGTACCACCTACCATTTTAACAATTTTAAGGTGTACAATTCAGTGACATTTAGGACATTCACAACATTGTACAACTGTCACCACTGTCTAGTCCTGGAACATGTTCACTGCCCCAATAGGAGACCCAATACCCATTAGCAGTCATTCCCCATGCCCCTGCCCCCCAGTCCCTGGAAACCACTAATCGTCTTTCTGTCTTTATGGATTTGCCGATTCTGGTTATTTCATGTAAGTGGAATCGCACAACATGTGGCCTTTTATGTCTGGCTTCTTTAACTTAGCATGTTGTTAACGTTCATTCACATTGTAGCATTCACTAGTATTTCATTCTCTTTTATGGCTGAATAATAGTCTGTTGTATGGATATAGCACATTTTATTCATCCATTGATGGACATTTGGGTTGTTTATACCTTTTGGCTACTGTGAATAATGCTGCTATGAACATTTGTGTACAAATTTTTGTTTAGATACCTGCTTGCACTTCTTTTGGGTATATACCTAGGAGCAGAATTGTTAAGTCATATGTAATGCTATGTTTACCTTATCAAGGAATCATCAAACTGTTTTCCACAGTGGTCGCACCATTTTACATTCCCACCAGCGATGTACAAGCGCTCTTTTTTTCTGCATCCTTGTCAACACTTGTTATTTTCTTCTTGTTTTTCTTTTTTAGTAATAACCATTCTAATAGATGTGAGGTAGTGTCTCATTGCAGTTTTGATTTGCATTTTCCTAATAAGTAATAGTGTTGAGCATCTTTTCATGTGCTTCCTGGCCATTTCAGTATCCTCTTTGGAGCAATGTCTCATCAAGTCCTTTGCTCACTTATTAATGGGATTGTTTTTGTTGTTGCTGTTGTTGTGAAGTTCTCCCTTCTCTTTTGAGCCCTGCCTGGGAGCAGAAGCAGGGTTTGCCACTTTCGGGAAGCTCTCATTGTTAGAGAGTCCTCCTGGGAAAATGGCCTCCATAGGCTGTGGGAACCACACAAAGTCTGAACCTTCTGCTCCATGAAAGCCCCTCGGAGAGTTAAAGGAGATGCTATTTATTTTCAGAGTCATCTCTACTCTAAACATTTCCAAGTCTTTTAAATCATTCCTCAAATGTCCTGGTTTCCTTGTAAGGGGGAAGACCCCAGAAAATTTATCCTGTGCTTACTCAGGCACAAAAGTCATGCCCAATCTTTCCACCCATGCATTTGTTCATCCCTGACATTATTATTGTGCCAGGAACCATTCTGCATGCCAGGGAAACATCAGTGAACCAGACAGACACAACCTCCTACCCTTGTGGAGATCCTAAGCTAGTGGAGAGACAAAAAATGAACTGGGGAAAAAAACCAGAAGTCCAAAATGAAGAATAAATATGGTATGATGTGGTAGAGAGTAAATAGTTTGGGTAAGCAGGAAAGTCCTCAGTGAAGTGCTACTCGAACTGAGATCTTAATGTCAAAAAGAATGCAGCTACGTGATGATATTGAAGAGCATTCCAGGCAGAGGGACCAACAGGTTCAAAGATCCCGTGTGGGAATGAGCTTGGTACGCTGAGAAACAGAAAGCAAGCCAGTGTGGCTGGAGCGTGATGCACGGGGGCCAGCATGCTAGATGAGGTCAGAGAGATGGGCAGGGGCTGGGCTTGTGGGGTTTTGTAAGCCAGGGGAGGGGTTGCTCTGACTGGTGTGGGGAAGAGGCTGGTTGGGGTGGGGAAGCAGGCGTGGAAGCAGGGAGACCAGTGTGGATGTTGGTTGAATGGTGGCCTCAGAACCTGTGAATGGGACCTTATCTGGGAAAAGGGTCTTTGCAGATATGATTGAGTCAAAGATCTCCAAATAAGATCATCCTAGAATACTCAGGCCGGCCTAAATCTGATGACAAGTATCCTTATAAGCAAAGAAACGAGGAGACGGCCATGTGGAAATGGAGGTAGGCAGAGATTGGATGATGCTGCAACAGTCCGAGGAATGCCTGGAGCCACCAGAAGCTGGAAACGATGAGGAAGATCCTCCCCTGGCACCTTCAGAGGGAGCGCATCCCTGCCAACACCCTGATTTCAGACTTCTGGTCTCCAAACTGTGAGAGAATACATTTTTGTTGTTTTAAGTCCCTCAGTTTGTGGTAATTGTTATGGCAGCCCTAGGAAGCTAATACAGATGCTATTGCAATACTTCAGGTAGAGACGGTGGTGGTTTGGTCCAGGGTAGTAGTCATGGAGATGGAGAGCTGAGGACAAGCTTTGGGTGTTTGGAAGGTAGAACTGATGGGACTTGCTGTTGAATTTAACACGGAGGCCGAAGGGAAAGGACAGGAACTTCTAGCTACAGATCCAGGCGTGCACTCTCTACTACCTGCCATCCTAGTAGGCTTCCCAGGACTTTTACTTAAGTAGTTGGAAGAGTCGCAGTGCCATGTACTGAGATGACAAAGACTTGGAGAAGCAGGCTTGGGAGGAGCAATGACAAGTTTCGATAGTCACAAAAGTAGATGGGATTATCTAGGTGGCTGAGTGTAAGAAAGAAAATAGGAGCCCAGGGATGGAGCCCTGGTGCATTCCAACATTTATCTGAGTGAATGGGCGCCAACATCCGCCCCCTTTTGCAAACAGAGCCATTATACATTCTTCTTCCTCATCCATAACAAATAATTTGTTAGAAATTGACAGGTGCCTTTAGATATTATGGCCAATTATATTACTCCTCCTAACCAGTCACAGTGAAGGACTATATGTGCTCTCCTATATACATAATATAGTTGATGCATTGGGTTCATTGCTACCACTGTTAGTCAGGAAAAATTGAGCTGAATCTATAAAGAGTCTATCTTCGATTGGCTCTCACTGACCCAGAAACGCAATTACATTTTTTATTTTTTACTTTTTATTCTTTCCTGAAGAGAGAATACTATTTTTAATATGCAAATCTGATTATGTTACCCCTTCTTGCTTAAAACCCTTCAGAGACTTCCAGTTGCTCTTATGATAAAGCCCAAAGTCCCTACCACAGTGTGTAGGGTCCTGCATGGTGTGATCCTGCCTCATCTTGCACCATCTTCAACCTCCCTTTATCTGCTCCAGCTGCACGAGCCTTGTCTCACTCTTCTACATTCTCCACTGTCCTTCTGACCACAGGACCTTTGCACATGCCATTTCAGAAAGCGTACTAGAAGGCTTGTCCCTCTCATCTCCTGGGTAACTTCTCTTCAGCTTTTGGATCACAGCTCAGGTGGCCACCTCCCCAGTGATGTCTCCTTAGACCTCCCTTACTGTGTGATGGAGTTTGGATGTGTTGTCCCCTCCAAAACTCATGTGGAAATCTGATCCCCAATGTGGCAGTGCTGGAAACTGATTGAGTCATGGGGGCGGATCCCTAATGAATGGATTAGTGCTCTCCCTGGGGGAGAGGGGATTAATGAGTGAGTTCTCGCTCTATTAGTTCCCACGAGAGTTCGTTGCTTAAAAAGACCCTGGCACCGGATCTAGGGAGCAAGATGGCGATGGGTCTGGAGTGGGCATGCCAGAGGACAGAGCGAGCCTGAGAAGTGTGCGCTGTGCTGCCAGAGTACTATTTGCATTTCCAAGAGCAACAAAAAACAAATAAATCACTGATCAACTAATCTACAATGAAAAAAAGCAACTACAGTCTCGAGGTTTTAGGGCCGATGCAAAAGAAGATTCCTGAGAGCGCCCCAACCGCGCCGGGAGACCAAGCACCCCAAGGCAACAAAGGCCAGGAAAGACGGCTGCAGGGACGCAGAGATGGAGAGGAAGGCGCAGGACCGGCCCAGCTCTGGGATCTTTGTGAGTGACCCCCAGCCCAGCCCCGCTTGGGGGGCAAAGGCCTGCCCGGCCCCCGCTTACCACACCAGGCTAGGCGCCTTCAGCAGCACTGCCTCCATTTTCTCCGGGGGCGGGCGGA
>NW_007731446.1:159027-159736 GCF_000696425.1 Galeopterus variegatus | reverse complement strand
GCTGATTCTTTGCCTAGATGATCTGTCCAATATTGATAGTGGTGTGTTCAGGTCCCCTGCTGTTATGGTATTAGTGTCTATTTCCTCCTTTAGGTCTAATAGAGTTTGTTTTATAAATCTGGCTGTTCTAACATTGGGTGCATACATATTTATGATTGTTATGTCTTTTTTATAGATCAGTCCTTTTATCATTATGTAGTGTCCCTCATTGTCTCTTTTTCTGGTTTTTAGTTTANACCCATGACTTGGATATTTGAGCGCTTAAAGTTGTCTGATATCTCTCTCAGATTTTCTTCAATGCCTTTGATTCTTTTTTCTTCTTTATTTCAAACAGCCCATCTTCAAGTACAGAGGTTCTCTCTTCAACTTCCACAAGCCTGTTGGTTAAACTCTCCATTGTGTTTTTTATTTCACTGAATAACTTCTTCAGCTCGGCAAGTTCTGCTACATTTTTTTTCAGGGCATTGATTTCCTTGTACATTTCCTCCTTCAGGTCCTGTATACTTTCCCTCATTTCATCATGATGTCTAGCTGAGTTTTCTTGTATCTCATTCAGTTTCCTTAGAATTATCACTTGAAATTCCTTGTCAGTCATTTCAAGGGCTTCTTGTTCTATAGGATCTAGAGCTTGAGAGTTATTACCCTTTGGCGGTATACTTTTTTGATTTTTCATATTTTTGGTATCTTTCCTTTAATGTTTAGTCAATGT